>NW_022154719.1:0-155020 GCF_001633185.2 Quercus lobata
ATAATTAAGATAGACCACTTGACTTAGTACTAGTTATGTATGACTTGATTGAATTGATCATTGAAGCTTCACTCTAGACTAAGGGCTATTCCACATTTGATACACACACACAACACACATGCCTAATGCTCAATGAATGTCTTATTCATTTGTTAGATTGTACTTGTCTAAATGTGATGTGTGTTTGCTCAATCTTATATGGATTAATCCAAAAAGATTTTTGATCATTTTATATGTTTTTGGAAGTGATTTTTATCATTTTTTGTGTTTATGTTTAGTGCTTACTTTGTTTTTCAATGTTTAAACATGTTCTGTTTTGAAAAACAAGTATCAGAATTTTTGGCCACTCATTTTGGCTACTTGCGCGAGCTGCCAGCAAGCTGCCAGTTTTGGCTACTCGGTTTGGCGGCTTGCAAGCCTCGAGTCTAAGCCGCGAGTTCAGACAGAGAGGTTTCGCGGCTCACTCGCGACTTGTCTCGCGACTCGCCAGTCGCGACTCGCCCAGAATCAGCTTTTTAAAGAGTTTTTTCGTGGGAAACTTGTTTTAAACCTCTCCCATCCTCTCTGAAACCCCTCTTTCAATATTTTTACATCAAAACCCAACCAATTTGAATGGTTTTTCAATCCATTAACATCTCTAAGGTAATTATAAACTCTTTTCATTGATTTTGATCCTTAGATTATGTTTTGGAGAGTTTTGTGCTCTTGGTTGGGATTTTCATCATAAGGGTTGGGAAAACTTATTTTTTTGTCAATTTTCTTCATGGGATTGGTTTCTTTTGTTGATATGCATTGGATGTTGGCCCCTTGCGGCAGAAAGAACATGTATTAAGGGTGGATTTCATGATGTTCATGCATTGTTTCACATTTTTGTTCATAGTGTGCATGCTAGGTGTTTGATAAAATGCCTTTTAGACATTTTCTCGCTTGTTTGGACTCCGATGAGTACCAAACTTTGGGGTTTCTCATGTTTCCTCATTAGGAACATGTTTGGTTCATTGGTTGTGTATTTAACACACCTTGCCCCACATGTGCATTTTTCATGCATTGCACTTAGCCACCTCTTGCACACACCTTTGCTACCCTTGTCATGCATTGGTCTTTACCTTATTTCTTCATCCTAGCATGTCATGCTTACCTTATGCTTTGTAGCATGTTACTTTATCTTAGGTTTGAGCTTTATTTTCTTATTCATCTTGCACCCCTCATGCATCATTAGCATTGTTCATACCTTCATCTCTTGCCCTCGTTTCTTCTTGACCCTTTGTCTATTCCTGACAAAAAGGGGGAGAGTATACTCTAGAGAATGTTTCGGAGTATTTTGTCATTTCTATATGACTCTTGTGCACATCCTTAGGGGGAGAAATTCTATTTCTCATGCACATTTGTAGGGGGAGAGATATTCCATAGGGGAGATGCATATACCAAGGGGGAGAAGACATTGTGTTAACTAGAAAACCTTGTTCTGTTTGTTTTCTTGTTGGCTTTATGGTGCTTTGTGTTATGCTTTGGTGTTTTCATTGCATCATGTTTGTGCTTTGGACATGCATATATCCCTATGTTATTATGCTTCATTGAATGCATGTTCAGATGATCATTTGCTTTGCTATGTGATCATTGTAGTCATTTCTATACTTGTTATATTATACTTGTCTTTTATTACTTGCTTTACCTTGAGGGTCTAATGTGTTTTGTACAAGTGTTTCAGGGTACAAGTATATATATGTTCCAAGTGCATCACAGCTTCTCATCACTTTGAAGGGGAGAAATTTAAGCACTTTTAGTTTATATTGTTTAAATTTTTATTCAATATAATGTGTTTTGTACCCATGTGCTTTTGTAAGCTTTTAGGGTTAATGTTTTTATGCATGCTATGTAGGCTTTATGGTTTGTACCTTGCTTAATGCAGCCTTTTATGCTATGTTGAAATCAGTACTTCTATCCAAATGTCATGCATTTTCTGGTTAAGTACTGTCACTCTTGTGCCCTTGTAGGATTGTTCCTAGATGCATATGCCTTGTGTGATATGCATTGGTTGAGTGTTGAGCATACAAGTGTCTTGCCTTGTGCTTGTTAACTTGTATGTCCTTGTGTTCATTCCAAGTGTGAATGAGCACTGTGATCACTACCTTGTGGTGTTCACTTGGTTGATCAAGCCATGGTTTGTTTCATAACTCCATCTTTGCTTGATCACATATTGCCTGTTTCATATGCATTTTATAATTTTCTGCTTACAATGATCATGGTGTATTGTTGTGTTTCAGGAGTATTATGTTCATATGATTCAAGTGCTTCACAGCTTCTAGAGTTAGGTGTGAGTGAGTTTTGTTCAACTGTTCCCAACTCACATGTTAAGTCTAGAGTCTGTTTTAGGGTTTTGTCACGGAATAGCCAAAGGGGGAGATTGTAAGGTTGAATTTATTCAACCATCTAATTGGCTTTATTCCGTGCCAAATTTGCTTGTAATTCAGCATTTAGTAACCCTGTATTTAGGTGGGTTTGATGTAAGGGTAGTGAGTGAGATAGAGTGAAGTTTGCTCAAGAGTGTGCAAGAAAACAGAGTGTCGCGGCTGGGACTCGCGGGTGACTCGCGGCTGCAAGCCGCCAGAAGCTGCACACGTGCCAAGCATGCTGGAAGATGAACAGTCATGCTAGCTGGAGCACTACAGGACAAAACAGGACAACTGGCCATACGGTTATCTCGCGACTGGATCTCGCGACTTAGTCAAGCCGCGAGCCACCCCTGTTTTGTAGAATTCTGACGTTTCACATTCCTCTCCACTCCAGTATAAATACCCCTATTACCCACGATTGAAAGAGAGCTTCCAGAGAGAATTTTGAGAGAGAAACCCTAAAGAAAAACTAGATTGATTCACACACAATCTATACCTTAGAGACTCTTCAAATTCCTCAACTCTCTTCCTCTCCATTGTTAAATCCTTGAGAGGCATTATACCAAACCAGGTTCTCACCATCATCATCATTGTGAGACTGCTGTTTGGATTTCTGGGAAGCAGTTAGGAAGGAGCCAATCTTCATTGGTTGATGCTACGGTCTAGTAGCGGAATCCGGAAAGCTAGAAAAGAAAAAGGTTCGGCGCAACCTCGTTGGAGCAAGAAGCTTGGAGGGCTTAGGTGCACTGGGTAGATTAGGCTTGGAGGGTCTATTGCTGTCCTTGTATCCCAACTATATTTTCTAGTGGATTGATTACCGCTTGGAGGGCGGCGGAGAGGTTTTTCGCCGAGGGCTTCGGTTTCCTCTTCGATAACACATCGCGTGTTGTCTTTGTGTTTGCATCTTCCTTCCTCTCTATCTTTGCCTTTTATTTATCTGCTGTGGATTTTAATCTGTTATGGCTTAGATAGTATTTAATCAATTTCGTATGATAGCATATGTTAAGTTTCCGCACACTAGTTGTTTGACATATTGCTTGAATTGATTAAGTTGTAATTTGGGGGTCTAAACGTTCAAAGGTGTTTTTGTACACGTTTTTGAACTTTCAGCATCCCAAACTGATTTATCAATTGAGCAAAGAAATGCTCTCATGCGAACCTTCCAAAAAGCATAATTACTACCATCAAAATATGGAGGTGCATTTAGGGATTGGGACCGATCCATCTCAAAAGGGAGTCAAGGATCACACAATGGTATTGAAACCAATAAAAGTGTACCCGCTCTGATACCAATTGAAAGTTCAAATATGTGTATAAACACCCTTGAACGTCTAGACCCCCAAATTACAACTTAACCAATCCAAGCATTATGTCAAACAACTAGTGTATGGAAAATTAACATAAGTTATAATATGGAATT
Organism: Quercus lobata; assembly: GCF_001633185.2. NCBI lineage: Eukaryota > Viridiplantae > Streptophyta > Magnoliopsida > Fagales > Fagaceae > Quercus > Quercus lobata. The sequence goes on from NW_022154719.1 coordinate 3,814, forward strand.
GGAAAAACTATCTAAACCAAACTAAAATCACAACCCATAACAGATAAAAAGGAAAAGATAAAAGAGAAGGAAGATGCAAACACAAAAACAACACGCGATATGTTATCGAAGAGGAAACCGAAGCCCTCGACGTAAAACCTCTCCGCCGCCCTCCAAGCGTTAAACAATCCACTAGAAAATATAGTTGTGATACATGGATAGTAATAGACCCTGCAAGCCTAATCTACCCAGTGCACCTAAGCCCTCCAAGCTTCTTACTCCAACGAGGTTGCGCCGAACCTTTTTCTTTTCTAGCTTTCCGGATTCCGCTACTAGACCGTAGCATCAACCAATGAAGATTAGTTCCTTCCTAACTGCTTCCAAGAAATCCAAACAGCCCTCTCACAGTGATGAATATGGTGAGAATAAGGTTTGGTAAAATGCCTCTTAAGGATTTGACAATGGAGAGGAAGAGAGTTGAGGAATTTGAAGAGACTCTAATGTATAGATTGTGGGTGAATCAATCTTGTTTTTCTTTAGGGTTTCTCTCTCAAAATTCTCTCTGGAAACTCTCTTACATTTGTGGATAAAAGGGGTATTTATACTGGAGTGAGAGAGGAATGTGAAACGTCAGGATTTACAAAACAGAGGTAGCTCGCAACTTGACCTCGCGACTTAACTGAGTCGCGAGATCCAGTCGCGAGATAATCGTATGACCAGTTATCCTGTTTTGTCCTGTAGTGCTCCAACTAGCATGACTGTTCACCTTCTGGCATGCTTGGCACGTGTGCTGTGTCTGGTGGCTTACAGCCGCGAGTCACCCGCAAGACCAAACCGCGAGTCTCTGTTTTCTTGCACACTCTTGAGCAAACTTCACTCTATCTCACTCACTACCCTTACAACAAACCCACCTAAATACAGGGTTACAAAATGCTAAAATACAAGCAAATTTGGCACGGAATAAAGCCAATAAAATGGTTGATTAAATTCAACCTTACAATCGGTGCTTTCTGATTAGGACTAAACGACCCCTTAACCTTCACAACTCCACATTGCAGATATATCAGCATGGTTCTTACATCAAATAGAAGACAAGTTAGGTAAGGGAGATCCATCTCACATTGCAAACAACCATAAAGCTATGGCATGTTTTTCTTTTCCTATTAAATATTATTTATCAACGAATAGCTCCTAATTTTAGTGGGCCCAAAAGTGGGTAATAGCTTGAAAATTAAAAGCAAGAAATTCAAAAAGCATGAGTTTAACTGTTAGAGAGACATGTTCTAGAATCTTCTTTCCTACTGGACCTCTTTACTGTAGTGTGAGCAGTACTTGGTTAACACTACATACTGAACTCCCAAAACCCCTAAACAAAAGACCCAAAAAATTGAAGCCACAAATTAGAAACACATACCCATTGTGGTAGACTTGGCTTGGCAGTAAGTTGAGGGGTTGTAGTGACACTGTTCAGTTTGGACTTTGGACTGAGGGTTTGTTTTCACCATCTGGTTTATATATATATGATAATGATGAGTTTGAGTAAATGATAATGATTTATTTTTTAAATATTTTGCTGACGTGGAAAATTGTGAAAGTTTTAGAGACTTCAGTTATATATATATATATATATATATATATATATAGATTAATTAACTTGGCTAAATCAGTTTGTTAATTTATCACAAGGGGTCAATACATTCTTGGCCTATCAGTTATTTTTTTGGGGTTACTTGGAAAATGGCCTATAATTTCATACTAGTCATCACTTTAGAAATTGTCTATGATTTCCGGACCTTGCAAAAATGTGAAGTTTGTGCAATGGACAACCATGTACAAATAACCCATTCAAGTTGATCTGCTTTCGGTGTTTCCTACTTAACATTCAATTACTCAACTAAAGCTCAATTGCTTGAAGAGGTAGTGCTGGCCAACTTGTCCAACTACTCCGTAAATAATAATAATAATAATAACTAGTCGCTAACCCGTGCGATGCACGGGATAGTTAAATAAAATTAAGTTAAAAATGAAGGAAAATAAATAATCTAGTTCAAAATAAAGGTTCAACTAAAAAATTGGTCAAAAATACAATTAGTTTTTACTTTCTTTGAAATTGAACCTACAAACAGAACCGTACATATGTGAGGACAATGAAAATGATATCAAAGACATTAAATTCACAACTACATTTGTTTAAAGAACAAAGACATTTGTTTCACAGCATTATATTAAATGATTAAAGCCTTTAAAATGAGTGAGGAAGAACAAACTTTTGCAGACCAAGAACATAGAGTAATTTGCTAAAATTGTAAAGTAACGCTTTCTTTCATATGCAAAAATATCATCCAAAGTATAAAGTTTCTAATGGAACCATAGAACGTGAAAATATGTGCTCACTAAGATACAAATAGCTTAATTAAATTTGTAACTAATCAACAACAGCATGGTGTGGAAATTGTTTACCAAAAAAAAGGAGTATCTAACGATCAAACATATGTATCTAACAATTCTAACCATAAAGCAAGTATAACACGAGAATTTGGTTCAAAGTATTAAAACAATAACTAAATTTACAAAATGCCCTTTATATATATTTGTAGTGATGGTGTTCTTTCGAGAAAAGATGAACAAATGAAAATCAATAAACTTACTATTATGTATTAAACACTATTTTACAACTAAAATCTCATACTACTCTTAATATGATTCTTCTTTGTTTTTTTTCCTTGAATGCTTAGGCTCTCCAAGTGGTATCAGTAGTTGGAAGAATTGGAGCTTGAGCTTCATAGCTTTGGTGATATAAAAGCTTTTGCCAAATCAAACAAATGTTAGACATGTTGGTGAGAATCTATAATTCCATTTAGTTTTGGTGAGAATTTGTATCTTCCCAAGCAACATTGTAACAGTTGCACAATATGACTCTACACTATATCCCAAAGGATCTCTCTTGGATTGCTTCATTCTTCTATCAAGCACTACAACTAAAGCTCCCCCATCATAACTGTCCTGCCTTGCAAAACTTCACAAACAAAAGCAGAATTCCATAATTTTCATTTCCTACTTTTGCAGCCCCCAATCAGACTAACTAATAGATAATTTGAAATTGCTATCAAACATTGACCTTGATACTTGATAATAAACAAAGGCTGGGAAGTAAGAGATCAACGTATCTGATAATAGCAATCAACACTTACCAATTATAATTCACCAGCACCAATATCACAGGACACACAAAACTAATATGAAATTCATGACAATTGAAGATAAGCCAAAGACAACAGATACAGAAACCACTACTATGAATAACAGTTTTGAACCTTCCGCACTAACCAAACACTGCCACCAACAAAGCGAAGGGAAATTATCAAAATCCTTTTGGTCTAGAAATTATTTTGGAAAAAAATCATGCTCTCAAAACCTTCAGGTACCTAGAATATTAATCGCTTCAAGAATATGGAAATAACAATTAGGCACTTACCTGGAGTAACTGAGTCATGTTCAACCTTTTTATATGTAGTTGTCCGCTTCAAATGCTCAAGAGCATTTGCAACTAAAAAAACCCCAACAACAATTGTAGCTTTTTCCCATTTCATATATAAATTCAGTGTGATTGATTTGATTAGTGAAAAACACACCTGAGTACTTCCTGTTATGCACTTCACCAAGCACCTTATTTGCATCCCTCTTCCTTAAAAAGAAAAGAAAAAAAAAAAAAAACAACCTGAAAAACATTCTCTACTGTAGGTTTCAATTACAAAATCTCATCAAGATTTTAAATCTCACACATTATTTCAGCTTACTTAAGCATAACTCTTAATTTCTCACAAACCAAAAACACAATAAGTAAATAAAGTAAGATTTGTATTTTCTTATTTACACGACATTCAAAGCAATCTTAAAAATGGTTTGCAGACAACTATCTGAAAAAAAATCCCCTAAAACTCCTTTGACATATTCTTAGAAATTAAAATTACACAGCAAAGGATCTCATCAATTGTCATGCTATTTCCAAGTAAAGCAGAATAGATTCACAACGATGGAATTTCCCTCCAAAGCAATTCATTTTTATTTCTAATTGAAGAGACAAATACACAAACCATAATAAGAAATGAATGTGCTGCTAAAAAAAAAAAAGCAACTGGAAATATTGGACTATAATGATGTAATTGAAGAAGCTGATCACCAAATATGCTACTGCATATTGCATATTAAATTAACAACATAGTAAAGAAAAACCGAAGTTTTTCAACATATTAAATTTTGAATAAGAATAAGAATAAGAATAAAACTACAACAAAAAGCAAGCCTTACTCCCAAAATTTTGAGTTCAGCTATGAATCCTCAATGAACATAAATTTTGAATAAGAATAAGAATACCATAACACTTATACATAGCAAAACAGAAAAGTTTGGAAAAACTTGGGTCAATCGGACAGATTATGCATGTGTACATACATATATGTTATAAAGGAACTTGATTTTTTTTTTTTTTCCAACCTGTACAGATTCAGGCACAAAATTGAGCATTTGGATAAGTCCTATTTTGGCCTCAATCAAGCATTTGGAAAAAAAATTCAGAAATAAACACAAAAAGAGTATGTCACTACCTCCCCATTGATCACAACCCAATGACTAATTCCCGGTCCACAATCTACAAATTTGATTCCCATGATCAAATATAGGCTTTCCCAAAAATGAAAACCCAGATAGTAATTTAAACTTTCTCACACTCATAAATTGATAAAAAAACACCCACGTCATCACTTCAAAACACATCCACATTTTAATGACACCAAAACCAATTGTCAACAAAGCTCATTCTATTTAGACATTCACAGATTTGCCCATCTGATTATCTTCATTCTATTTTTTCTATTGAAGTACTATCTGACTCTATTCCTAAACTGAATCAGCCCTGTGACTCTTTTTTTCCCCATTCAATACATAGGAAGCAATTTTAAATTATCTGACATAAACTTTCTAAAGTCGGGTCCCTTTTTCAGTTTGGCTCAGGAATTTTGTCAAACACTTTAAGGGTGAAGGGTTGGGATTCTATTCTCTTCAGCCACACTCTCAAGTGGGGTTGTTCTGCCTAGGGGTGTACAGCCATATATAAATCCAAGACGCAGTTTTGATTGAAATCAGAGAATATCTGCTTATACATGTATTCAGAGGCAGTTTAGCTCCACTACCGCCTCCAAACCCATCAATCTATGCTAATCATTCAAAAGAAACACTCCCAAACGTAACCCTAAATCATACTTAACAGCCAAAAACAATAGAACAAAATTAAAAACTTACTGGTAATGTTTACGGAGAAGTGACGGTGGTTGTGTGAGAATCTGAGTGGTGGCCATCTGTAGCGGCGATCCGTAATGGTGGCCATCTGTAGCGGCGGCGGCGACGGGGAAAGAATTTGAGTTTTGGGTTTTGATTTTGGAGGAAGGAAAGGGTGAGTTTTAGGTTTAGGGAAGGAGATGTTTTAGTGTGTGAGGCTGCGAGCAAAGAAGAGACGCTGGTGGTTTAGGGAAGGATTTTGGGTTTTGATTTTGGAGGGAGGAAAGGGTGAGTTCTACGTTTAGGGAAGGAGATGTTTTAGTGTGAGGCTGGGAGCAAAGAAGAGACGCTGCTGGTTTAGGGAAGGAAAGGGTGAGATTTATTTTTTGGTTTTGAAAGAGTTATCGGGTTTTGTAACGGGGAAAAAATTAGGATTATTTTTAAATCAAATTTAAAAAATTAAAAAAAAAATTAAATGCTGATGTGGAAAATTGTGGAAGCTTCAAAAGCTTCGGTTTTATATATATATATAGATAATAAAATAATAATAGAGAGAAAGAAAGCTCTTGACAAACGAATACGACAAATTTGAGGCTGCTGTAAATAATTTATGTATTTTTAAAAATAAAAAATTTATTTAGTTTGACAAATTTGTAAAATACAAGACTTGTTCTTCCTATTTTATTTTTGTTCATTAAAATAGTGTATAATATTTTCATAGAAATCTAAATAATGAATGTTCTTGTGGTTCAAACAAACCATATAAAAATAAAAGAGCAATGATAAAAGCATGATGCTCTCTCTTGACGAACGACTACGACAAATTTGAGGCTGCTGTAAATAATTTACAGTTTTTCTTAAAAAAAAAAATTTACTTAGTTTGATAAATTTGTAAAGTACAAGACTTGTTCTTCATATTTTACTTTTGTTCATTAAAATAGAATATAATATTTTCATAGAAATCTAAATAACGATTGTTCTTGTGGTTCAAACAAACCATATAAAAACAAAAGAGCAACCATAAAAGCATGATTTTAAAGTTTTATCTTAAAACACAATTTCACGTTTTTAATTGAAATCGTGTTTAAAAATAAAATAAAATAAAGATTTCAATATATGGAGGGTGCTATAAAGAGTGTCTATCAAAATTTTCCTAAAAAAGAAAAATTATGTTTGAGTTTTTCTTAAAAAATTTTAACACATTTGGTTTAAAAACAGACACTACAAGAAATTTGTACTATTGCGGTGGGTGCAAAAACCGCCGCCACCTATTGCGGCGTTTTTTGGGACCGCCTATATAGGTATATTTTTTTACGGCGTCTTATAGTGACGGGACATAAAACTGCCGCAATATATATGTTTTAGCAACGCTCCATCAAACCGCTGCAATAGATATATCCTTTTGCGGTATACTATAGCAACGGTATATAAAACTACCGAAATATATACTTTTTTGCGACGTTCTATTTTGCTATAGTGGCAGTATTATCAAACTGCCATAATAGATACTTTTTTGCAGCATAGCTTCTTAGTTATAGCGGCGGTTTTGACCACCGCAATAGACCTTTTAATTGCTTGAATCTAGTCCTTTTTTTTTTTTTTGTCCTTTCCTCGCCTAAGCATCATTTGTCTTTTCATTTTTAGCGCCTTTGTGTTTTCCCTAGTCTTCCTCTAAGAAAAAACACACATACACACACACACACACACACTCTCTCTCTCTCTCTCTCTCTCTCTCTCTCGCTTTTCACCAATTCAATCATCAATTATGGAATAATATTTACCAAAAGTAAGTAAATAAATCAAATTAAAATATATTTGTAACATACATGTTCAAATTAATTAAAATCAAAAGTGATAATACATGGTATATGAGCCAAAACAATAAAATTTTTCATCATTTTGCCTAATCAACTTTATCTAAGTCATTGTTAACATGATGTTCATCATCTTTCAAAATTATTTCTTCATTAACATTTTCTAACAATTACTCCAATACCCAATAATCCACCGAAAACCTTCTCACTGAACCTAATTTCACCAAGTCCAGTGGTCTCGAGACCATCTATTAAGTTTGAATGGGTTTGATCAACTTTAACTAAACTTTGACTGTGTCTTTCAGTAAATCCCACCGTTGATTGTGACCATAATTTACTAAAATTAACCTTTCATTACATTCTTCAAATCCAACAGTTATATTTCAAATCTAATTATGGCATGTGATGGACATGTGTTGTGTACCTGTATGGCTAAGTTCTCTCAATCTGACCATCCAATTGGTCTCAAATTTCAGCAACACCAATATTTCACCATACTCATCAATCCCAATTATCAAGATTTGAATATGAATTTCACCAAGTTTAATGGTCTCGGGACTACCTATTAAGTTTGACCAAGTTTGAACAACTTTAACTAAACTTTGACTACACCTTTTTCTAAATCCAATCGTTTGATTGTGATCATAATTTACTAGAATTAACCTTTCATTACACTCTTCAAATCCAACGGTTAGATTTCAAATCTAAGTATGGCACGTGATGGACATGTGTTGTGTACCTTTATGGCTATGTTCTCTCAATTTGACCATCCAATTGGTCTCAAATTTCACCAACACCAATATGTCACTATACTCTTCAATTCCAATGATCAAAATTTGAATATGAATTTCACCAAGTCCAATGGTCTCAGGACCATCTATTAAATTTGACCAGGTTTGACCAACTTTAACTAAACTTTGACTGCTCCTTTCTCTAAATCCAACCATTTGATTGTGACCATAATATACCAAAATTAACCTTTCATTACACTCTTCAAATCCAACGATTAGATTTCAAATCTAAGTATGATGCATGATGGACATGTGTAGTGTACCCGCATGGTAAAAAACATTGATTGGCTCAGTTCTCCAAACCTCTAAAATGACCCAAATACCCTTGAAATATCTAAAATGACCAAAATACTCCTTAACTTCTAAAATAGTCATTATAGAGATTTTTTTTTTGGGGGGGGGGGGGGGGGATTTTGGTCATTTACCAATTTCGAGCTATTTCTGATCATCTTAGAGGTTTCAAGGTACTTTTGCTCATTTTTGAGGTTTGGGAGTATTTTTGTCTTTCTAGAGGTTTTAGGGGTTTTTTTTTTTTTTGGTCATTTTAGAGGTTTTAGAGTATTTTTGGTCATTTGAGAGATTTTAGAGTATTTTGGTCATTTTCTTGATTTCGAGGTATTTTTGTCAATTTAAAGGTTTCAAAGTATTTTTGGTCATTTGAGAGGTTTCAGGGTATTTTCATCATTTTATTGATTTTGAGGTATTTTTGTCATTTTGGAGGTTTCAAAGTTGATTTTTTTTTTTTCGTTCTAAAAGATTTGAGGGCATTTTTTTGTGTGTCATTTTAGTGATATTAGGGGTCTATTAATTATTTTTTTCATCACCAAAAAAATCATTTTAAAAATAAAATTTTTAAATAAATTTTAGCATATATTTTCACTTCCCACACTTTTTTTTCACTTCCCCCCCCCCCCAAACACTTCCCCAAAATATATCCTTTTTTCTGGGTTAAAACTTAAAAAAATATTTAAAAATAAAAATTTTAAATAAATTTCAGCATAGTGACATTGAAGTGTGCTGTTTTTAAACTCTATAGCAATAGCCCAAACCTTTAGTGACGCTTCCATAACCGCCGCAATAGAGCTCAAATTTCAGCAATTTTTTTTTTCCTTTTCCCCAAAAATTTCACTTTTCCCACTCTCTTAAAAGTTAAAACTTCACCCACTTAAAATTTTTCAACCACTCACATTTCCCTCACACAAAACCCTCTCTCTCTCTCTCTCTCTCTCTCTCTCAACCCACTAGCCAACCCAGCCTAGCCACTTGCTAACGCCGACATCAATCAAGGGCGGAGCCACATAGTGGCTTGGGGGGGCCGTGGCCCTTGCAAATTTTTTTTTCTTCCCATTAGACTATGAAGAAAAAATAAATAGGCCCCCCCAACATTACACAGCCGGCCCCCCCACCCATTTCTCACCCATTCTCCCAGCCTCAATCAAAAATTAGGAACACCAACACATTAAAAAAATAAATATATATAATATTATCTGTTCTACTTTCAAGCAAAAAAAAAAAAAAAAAAAAAAACCCAAAAAAAATTTGAACTAAATTCTGAAAAAATAAATAAATAAATAAATAACAAAACCAAGCCCACGGCAAGTCAAGCCCATGGCAGCCCATTAGGTACGGCACGGATTCTCAACCCAAAAAAAAAAAAAAAAAATTACAGAGAATCAGAAATTGAACCCATCACGTCGCTGGCGCCTGGCAGAATCCCGTCATGTCGCGTCGTCGCTGGCAGAGAGATCAAACCCCAATACAAAAGCAAACCAAACACGGAACTTAGCAAACCAAACACAGAGCACAGAGGAGGTGTTTATCAAAAAAAAAAAAAAATCCCCAATACACAAACCAAAACCAAACCCAGTAACCCACAGACGGTCACGTCGCCGTCGTCGTCGTCGTCGTCGCTCGCCTGGTCACCCTTCATCGTAGATCGGAGATCGGAGAACGCAAATCGCTCTGCCTCTGCTTCGGTGCTCGGTGCTTGCCACTCAATGCTCCCTCCGGCCCTCCCTCAAGGTATTTCGTTTTTTTTCTCTCTGACTCTCTCTCAGTCTCTCGCTCTTTATCTCACTGAAATTAAAAAGGAAATGAATCACAGATCGACATCGTAGACAGTAGATCGGTCATCAGCTCATTGCTCTGCGCCTCTGCCTTTGCTCCGGTGAGCGGTGCTCGTTGCTTCCTCCGGCAGTCCGGCCCCCCCTCAAAGTTTTTCTCTCTGACTCTCTCTCAAACTCTCAGTCTCTCTCTCTTTATCTCACTGAATGACTAAATAAAGAATGAGATGAAACTTATAAATGAAACTCAACATCTTTTTTTTTTTTTTTTTTTTTTTTTCTGTTTTTGCCTTTTTAAATTTGGTTGTCCACACACTGTGCTCCCTTGCGACTTACACGCCTGCACTCATAACAAAATTTTTTTTTTGGGTCCTATTGTACAACTACAACAATGTTTGTGTGTTGTGTGTTTGTGGGTTGTGGGTTGTGGGTTGTGTGTTTGTGTGTTATAAGTGTTTTTGTTTTTGGTTGGTGTGTTTGTGTGTTGGGTTGGGCTTGTTGTATCCTATTTCGTTTGGACTTCTTTAAGGCTTAGAAACTTTGAATGGATTTTGAAGTTATTCACTGCAGTACTTGGGCTTGAGCTTCACATATTACCCAAGTTTCAATTTTGGAATTGAAACTTGGAAAAAAACAATTTAAAAAAATTTTGAAAATCATATAATATAAATAATATCGGTTTTTTTTTTGTTTTTTTTAAAGGACTTCACCATCCAACTTTTATTGATTAATATTATTTTAGTTGCGGTCCATTAGCTAATGGATACAATAGATAGTTAATTAGTTACTGTATCACTATTATACTATAATTAGTTAATTGTATAATTAATGACAAATAAATTAAAGCAATATAGTTTATTGTTACGCTGAACAACAATAATTAAAGCTATATAATTAAATTAAGCAATACATTATAAAAGACAAATTAATTAAATTATTTTTGTTTTTGTTTGAGGGGTTATTATTAATTAAAGTTGTATTAAAAATGGGTTGACTGTTTAAATTATAATGGAAATTTTGTTTTTTTCTTGAGTATGAATAACATTCATATAATTAAGTAAAAATTTCTAATTAAAATTTTATTTTTTTAAATTTTTTTCAGGTTAATTTTTGAGTCATATTCTTAAAGCTAAAAGAATTATGAGCAAACGAAAAACAATTGATGCATTCTTTAAGAAAAAAGATGTTAGCAATTCAGAAATTAGGACACTTGTAGCTGTAGAAACAAATGTTAATACTTCAATGCCTGATGAACATCCCTCCAAATGTCCAAAACTTCAATTTGAAGAGATAGATCGTGATCCAGATCACGTAAACAAATATGTGAATTTCCTAATTGATAATTTTGTATCCAATAGACTTAAGAATTATATTTAGTATATTTCTGTTACAACCCGGCCCCCCCAAGTATTCATTCCTGGCTACGCCCCTGGACTTCAACACCTAGCCCAGCGCCACCAAGTTCAGCCTACCCCAATGGCGACACCGAGAGTTCTAGTGGTTAGTTTGTCATACCCATTTGAAAGACCATCCCTCTAAGTTTGGTTAATTCAATAGATAAGGTAAAAATCTAAGTTTTCTATCATTTTCTTCTATGAAATCCTTTGGGCTTTGTTGTTTTATGATGTTTATGGTAATAACTTAGTGGGTTTGAGGGTTGTGTTTCTTGGACAACCATATAGGTTTTAATTCATGAGGAAGATTGAGATGGATTTTTGAAATTGAGTTTCTTTATGTCTTTGGAATGATTTTGATATATGTGAAAAGTTGATAGTGCTAACTATGAAAATTGCTTGAGTTGTGGGCTTGTGTTTGTTGCATGTCAAGTGTTTGATATTTTACCTCAATGAGTTATGAGGTTAGGTTTAATTGCTTGTAGTTGTTTATTAAAGTTGAAGTTGGACTATGCAATATACATATATATATATATATATATATATATATATATATAGACACACACACAACCATATGGGTTTCAATCTAGGTCGATTTGTGTTATATAAGAACTTATATAAGCACTTATATACACACACACAATCTTTGCTTGTTAGATTTACTCTCTCTCCGCACACACTTGCGTGTTGCATGCATATTTGATATTTTTAGTTTGTAGAATGGGTGATTATGTTGCTGCAAGAAACTACAACTTTTGTGGACATTGTATTTCTTTTAGTTTGCTAAAGTTTGTTGCTTGTCTTACTCTTGAATGCATGGCAGGTTTGGGGTTGGGGATTTTGACTGGAAGGAGTTTACATCTCGCATGAAGCAGAAGACCTATGAAGAAATCAAAGAGTATTCTCTATAGACTTTGCTTCATATTTGGAATCTTTTGTAATTATAGCATTTAAAAATGTCATTGAACTTTGATTGTGGCATTGTCCTGGTCTTTATTTTGGCAATAAGTGAAAGCATGGTCTCAATTCTTTTTACTTTTTTGGAATGGATGACCTCTGTGTGCGTGCTTTGTTCCATAATGTTTATTGAGATAATTATCTCACTTTGTATAGTTCCATTTGTTTTGTTTGTCTCTATTGATTACTTCTTTTGTTATGTAAAATGTACTTGGACCACGTCAATGTAGGCCTTTTGATGTGTCAAGTTACAAGTGTTTCAATATGTGTCCTTTTTTCTAGGCGTAATAATAAAATTTTATTGTTAAATCATACAATTCAGTACAGCATGACTAATTGACTATGACCAAATAAGTTGTATGTGTTCCTTACATTTTAGCCAAATTGCAATTTTATCAATTTGATGCTTTCAAAAATATTGTGCATTACATTTCACATTCAGTAAACTAAATTAGGAGATTGTGGAAAGATAATGCAATTATTTTAGAATACTAATGAAGTTAAAAGGACAGACACTAATGATGGGTTGGACTATATTGTTACTCCATCTATACCATGATGTAAGTGAAGATGGGTTTGTCTTCAATTGGATATATATATATATATATATATATTTTGAAAACCACACTGCCAAATACTTTATGTTTCACTCTATATTGCACACAAGTATAACCCAAACTTCTGGCTGTGACTGTGCGTAGATATATGTACGGATATATTCTAGGGGTGAGCAGAAAGTCACCGGCACCGATCCAACCGACCGGCGCCGATCGTCCCGCACCGCCACTGCAACCGACCGACAAAGCCAATGCCGGCAATCGGAGTGCGAAGGGAGTTTCGATGCCGGTGCGGTGCAGTCACCGGCGTTGGAAGTCCGAAACCGAGAAGTTACCGAATCGAACCGATACTTGCATCTCCACTTCTCAGTTCTGTTTAGATACAGTGTTGTCGACTTGTTGTACAAGTTCTCTACTCTCTTTTTTTTTTTTTTTTTGAAAGCGTACAAGTGACAGGTTCTCTTCTCAAAATCTCAACAGATAGGGTATCTATCGAGCTAGCTGTTGAGCTTCGAGCTTCACAGCTTTTTAAACCTTGATAGATGCTAGCTGTCAAGCTTTAAAAACTTGCACTTCGTCACTTGATTCTTGGACAAACTTGCATGGCTTTAACACTTGAACTTAAAACCTTGTTTCTTGAAGTATTAAACACATCCTAGATCTACCTAATTACAAGTAAAGTGCGTTCTGTCAAAGGATTAGGCAATTACATAAAATATTGACATATGTTCCTAACATTGAATCACATATGTCCTAACAATTGTTATATGATGTTATGGGTTGTAATCCTAGTTGTTTATATGTGCTAACACATGTAGCTTTAAGGTTTAATCAAATCTCAAAGCTTTTGTCATGGTGTTAAAATTATAGTATATTAGTGAAGACTTTAGTTTCTATAATGTTCACCTTGATTTTAGAAAAGTGGATTTCTATAAGATAAGTCTGTCTGTGATATAGCAACAAATATGTTGTAATTATTGTTCCACATCTTTAATCTTGTAGTAGCATATTCTTTCTTATCAACATGATTGTAAGGCACTTCATAGTGGCATGGCCACTCAGTTTCATGTTGGTGGGATCTGAGATGTGATATCCTTAGGGCTTGGGAATTTTTTGTCTACTAACAATCTTGCGTATTGACTAGAAAGTTGAAATTTATTGGATTGCTTGTGTCCATTGACACCCTCCTTTTATTATATCTTGTGATTATAACATTTTATAACTGCATAATTTGTAGTTGACAAGTAGAGAATACAAAATGTTTCAATACTAAGTTACATCTAAGTAGTTAAGATCTAGGCTTTGTTGAATTGAATGAAGTTTGAAGTCATTGGTACTAATACTTCCATGTATTTTTAACGCTATCAATTGTCTCAAGCTTTGTTCCTAGTACATTCACTAAAATTTCCATAAAGTAGTAGTGTCAATCGTTATTACTTTGACTAGGTAATGTTTTGATGTCATATCTTTATTGACAGGCATTTGACATCCGCATCAAAAATGGCACAATCACATGCATTTTGCAATCATTATTTGCAACCTCTGGTTAGCCTTTTTAAGTAAAATTATATATATATATATATATATATATATATATTTTTCATTTAAGAAAAAAATTCTAAGCATGCCAATGTTCTTGGCTACCATGTTCTTTCATATCATTATTCAGAAAGTTTCATATGCATCTAAGCAATTGATTAAGTCACAACTGTGTAATCATTTTGGTGGCAATGTTCATCTCCATATTCATATGGCCATTGCTTCATTCTACTATCTTTTGGGAAGGAGGGGGGAGGGGAAATAATACTAGTTTGAAGATAGACCTTGATTCCTTAAATATGCAAACACGGATTGAAAGAGTGGCAGAAACACAATTGGCACCCTTGTGTTTGTGCAGGTATAGTTCTTTGTCTTGGTTTTTATTTTATTTTTTATGTAATCACTTTGATTGCATGCTAGATCAAAGGTGCATTCAAGATATAATAATAGGCATTGGTTTCAATGTTGTGTCCTAATAAATTCTTTTTTTTTTCTTTTTTTCGTGTATGAAGGACGTTCCTCCAATCCTACAATCCCCAGCTCTCCAAAAATCATCAATTGCATCCCATCAACCAAGCAGCTTATAAATTTTATGTTGATGTTTGAGGACATTTTGTGTACAAAGAATCACATTTGAACAAACACATTTTTTGCAAGTGTTGAAAAATATTTTGAAACACTTTGAAACTTTGATTATGGTATTAGTTTAATTTAAGTGTTGAAGGACTTTCTGTGTACAAAGGACCACATCTTTTCTTTTGTTAATTTTATGATAATGGATATAGGCAATGTTATGTAGTTAATATAATGTTGTGTACAAAGGACCACATCTTTTCTTTTGTTATGTATTTGATAATATATTTTGATGTTAATATTACGTTAGTTTGGAGACATTTGTGGTATTGTGTAAGTGGAGCTAAAACTATTACAGGTTCTTTGTAACAGATCTATTAAAAAAAAAAAAAAACCTATAGCGGCAGTCAAAAAGCGCCGCTAAAGGTGCATATATTATGATTTAAATGAAGCCCTATAGCAGTGTTTTTTCCTGCCGCTAAAAGGTTTGCACATATAGTGGCATTTCTCCCCGCCGCTAAAAGTGCAATGAGTCCATTATAATTGGTTCCCTATAGCAGCGCCTTTTGCCCGTTGCTAAAGGTGGATACCAATAGCGACGGGCATAACCTGCCACTAAAAGTTAATTGATACGAATTTTGACCTCCTATGGCAGCGGTTTTCTGCCCGCCGCAAAAAACCAAAAACGCCACTAAAAGGTACATTTATAGCGGCGTTTTTTGTTACCGCCACAATAGTCCAGTTTTTTTGTAGTGAGACTAAATAAATTTAGTGTATGTTTTGTAGGGTGAAAAAGTAAGAGAATAGAAGATGGTGGAAAGAAAATGAAAGATGAATAGCTATTTTCTCTTATTTTCTAGAGTAAAAGATGGAAGAAAGGAAAACAAAAATGGAAGGATGTTTATTCTATTTGGACTTGCTACCTTTTATCTTCCTAAAATTGGAGGAAAGTAGGGGAAAATGTTTCCAGCCAAAGTGTTTGATTAATGAATGATCTCACTCTCATAATATTGAACAGGGAAGTTGTATAGTTGAAGAATACAATGAAGATAACATTTGGGTTGCTGTATATCTCTTCCTATTTTGTAGTTAAATGAAGATAATCTAGAAATAAGCTTGATTTTGTACCTAGATACACTAGATTATTTTTATGATATCTTGATTTGGTTTGCTCTTGTTTGAAGTTTATTATTATCATCTGGTCCAATTTGTTGAGTAGAAACTAAAATCGATAAAAAATCAATGGAGTCGTGAAGATGTGAGTGAATTAATCCTTGCAAGAAAGATATATATGTAATCCAATAGAAGAATATAATAAGAAATACAATATGTTTTATTTTTATCTCCACTTTTATATCCTTATGTCAAACACATACAAAGCTATGATTTACCAAACTCCAGTATTTTATTTCCCCATGTTAGACTCCTCGCCATATTGCTTGCAAGTTGAACCTGCCCGATTCTGTTCTTATAATAATAAATAAACAATAGTTTTTTTGGACATAATTAAAGGTTAGATGACTGTGTACCATGTATGACTGTGGCCAAAATAACAAAAGCATCGCTATCTAGGATTATCATTTAATTTCAATTAGTAAGGGAAATATAAAATAATAGCAAGAAAAAACACTCAAAGATACAAGATTTGACATTTTAGATTTTTAATAACTACATTTTTTTTTTCGAATTCGACAAACAAGTAGATCACCAACTCTTGGAATATGATTGATATTGAGGAAATGCCCTAATGACTTTCCGTAAATTTTCATTAAAAAAAAGTACCACTTGCATTATGGGATAGGTACACTTTGTGCATTATCCTTAAGTACATATGATAGAGTTTATTGTGTCAATATGAGGTATATAAGTTCACAAATTATCTATTAATTGTTTGAGAGCTATCATTCAGTGTGATATTCCCTGCCTAGAGCAGTGGATGCTTTTTAGTTAATAATTGATATAAACAATAAAACTATTAAAGTTACCTATAATAAGAACTATTGAAATTATTAATGAAAACAAACCTTGTAACTTCTAGAGCTCATAACCAAGTGAGGTATTAAAATGATTGAAGATTATATGTGGAAATTAAGTTACAGGTGGGATGTGGAGGCTGGCATTTGGTTTGGTGTAAATCTCATTTAAATAATGAATATAGGATTTTTAAATAAAAATAAATAAATAAATAAATAAACCGAACCTAGGTGGTAGGTACATGCTTGACTCATTCAATTTAATTAAAGGTCTAATTAATGAGTGTTAGTGTATTGGTTAAGGTTGAGTGTATTTTTTTTTTTTTTTTTTTTTTTGGGTGGCAATTGACTTGTTTTTCTAAGGAGTTGCACAACATTTTAATAAAAAAGAAAAAGAAAAAAAGAAAGGGTCTTCTTTCTAAGCAAATTAAAGATCGATGGAGAAGCTTGAATGATATAGATACTCCTCTATGTGGATGTTCTCGCTTTTAGTTAAAGGATTAGCCTTGTTGCTAAATTAGCAACTTCTCATACACAAAGAGCTTAGAGTCTAGTGGAAAAAAGATTCAAGCTACGGGATTCAATATATTGTAATTATCTCAACAAAAAAAAGTACTTGTTGATTAGTTATTATTACTTTTCAATATAGTTGGACTTGTTCGATTCTTCCTTAATGAGTACAATAGTACACCCATTAACAAAAGCCTTCAATTAATTATTTGTATCTTTTTTAGGTTACTTGAAAAATGGTCTACAATTTCATACTACTCATCACTTTAAAAATGGCCTATGATTTCCAGGTGTTGCAGAAATCTTGTGCTTGGAGGCCTTGAACAACCATATGCAAATAACCTATTCAAGTTGACCTACTTTCGGTGTTTCCTACTTAGCACCATTTTCAAAATGCTTGCATTCAATTACTCAACTAAAGCTCAATTGCTTATTGAAGAGGTAGTGCAACTATGTCGTGAGGGCCCGTTTATAAAACCCAAGCTTCCATAAGGCCCATGACAATACTGAAACCTCTCTATGTATCCATTCATCCTAAGCCCACTGTATATATAATCTGTCCAAGAAATATCACAAAAGGAAAAAGTTACCGTATTCGTGGTCATATTGTTAACATTGACTAGGTACGAATTTAAAATTGCATAAATATTATTCCCAACACCCCTCACGTCACAATTTGATAATAATAATAAATAAAAAACACGTACTAATCATTGGATTTAATAAAATACAGGAGAAATAATAATAAAACAAAGTATGAATGATTTAATTAAAGGTGGTAAGTTCACATCCACTAGTTGCAAATCCTTTAATGACTTTTTTTTTTTTTTTTTTTAGGTTAAGTGAAAGTGAAAAATAATAGATGAGACTTATAAATGTTAATCCCCAAGATCTTCTTAAATATGACAAATTATAGTTGATAAAATATATTAGATTTTCTAAATTAATCTATTTATATTTGTTATTTGAAAGTATTTTAAATTTTATAAGTTTTTTTTTAGGAAGCATAAAGTATTTTGCATTCAATTATTATATAAGGCGAGATATTTTGTAAATAATGTAATATGTTGTTACAATTTGTTTCTAGTGTTACTTACAAATGATTCATCCATCTTGAATCACCTAAAAGGCAACCTAATATAAGTAAATTTGTCACTTATATTAGGGAAAAAAAAAAATTTTCTTTTATGGATATAAAAACACATTTGAGTTTATGTGTAACAGAGAATTCAAACAAAAAACATACCTACTTAAGCTAATTCTGCAGTGTTGTTACCAGATATACTTCTCCTACAAATATTATCTCAATACCACCAAGTGTTGATTTTCACTCTGACAAGATGAGAGGTAAAACATCCAAAATGCATCACCACATCAACTTGGTTTGAGAAACAAGGATTTATTTATTTAAATGAAGAAACATATGAATGATTTGCCATATTCTTTCTCCTAATATGTGAAGGAAGTATGAGAGGAATGAAAGTTTTATTTGCTGAAAAAGAAAACAAGAAACCACTGCTCGATAATTAATTACCACTGACTTATTGACTTGTTAAACAACTTCAACGCCCAAATATTTTGGTAAAGAATTGATTTTTAAGTTCATATTCCTTCTTCTTCTTTTTTCTTCTTTTTTTTTAAAAAAGTTTTTTTTTAGTTTGTTTTGCAAAATGAAAATCAATAACCAAGGAAAAAATTAGCTATAAATTTAAAGTGGGTGCAGAAGAAGATTTTTTTTTTTTTTTTTTCCCGCATAATGAAATTCAATACTTGAATCTTCTTCTTTTGGTCGAGCTAGATCACTAACCAAGTTTTGGATGTGGGCAAGCCAATCATCACTTTTGCAACTTTCCACTAAGATGGGACAATTCCAAATTGTTAGTGTCTTCAAATACGTAATGCCAGACAATGATGTCAAATTGGGGCAATCCCAAATCTCAAGTGATTAAAGAGTTATGATATTGCAAATCCACTTCAACAAAGTCTTCAAACTTGAACAATTTGAAATCTTGAGATTTCGCAAAGAGGTGGCCTGTTGAAGTCCCACTGGAAGAGGGGCCAATTTTGGATGATCATACAATCTTAGATTTTGAAGCTTCCTTAGGCATTGCCATTCAAATTCCATCCTATCCCCATTATAATTAAATAACACAAGTTCCTCAAGCGCAGTGAGATGTTTTATAGTTTGAAGGAGAAGACCATCATTGCCTTCCATTAGACTAATACACAAATATTTTAATTTGGAGAAAGGGGGAATGAGGCACTAAGTGTTGAAGAAGAAGAAGAACAACAACTACGAGCAGAAGAGATTGACTCTGCTATTGTTTTTGTTGTTGTTGCTGGGTTTTTCAAAGATGCCATACTTCCATTCCCTACGATATTGTTTGCTCCAATGGCCTCAAATTAGAGTTTCCCAAATATAGTTCTTCAAGATAGAGAAATAAAGTCACGGAATATAGTTTATGGCAATGATAAATACTTAGAGAAGAAAGACAAGTAAATGAAAGCAGAGAATTCTTTGCCTTCAAGATTGCTATCATTGCTATTCCCCCATAATTATCATCATCATCCACCTCGTTGGAGTCCCTCCTCCTCTTCCACCATCCATTTACACTACAAAAAAAATTGTACTATTGCGGCAGGCCAAAACTGCCTCAAAAGCCCAAAAAACCGCCGCTAAAGGTCAATTTGACCTTTAGTGGTGGATGCTATTGCGGCGGTTCTACCTGCCATTGTTGCGGTGCCGTTATAGATCTATTGTGGCGGTAACAAAAAGCACCGCAATTGACTGGTCATTTAGCGATGCTTTTGGTCTATTGTAGCAAGCTAAAAATCGCCGCCATATGAGGTTACCATTTGGGTCAAGTGACCTTTTAGCGGTGGGATAGGCCCGCCGCTATAGGTGACAACCTTTAGCGGCAGGCAGTAAATGCCGCTATAAGGCTTATTAAACAACAGACTCTACGCACCTTTTAGCAGCGGTTACACCCACTACTATATGTGTGAGGCTTTAGCAGCGGGCTATAAACACCGCTATAGGTTTTCAATAATTTCACAATTTTAGTCCTTTAGCGGCGGTTTTTGCCCGCTGCTATAGGTTTTTTTTTTTTTTCACTCCTGGGTTCTAAACCACATTTATATTATATATAATTTGTAATAATTTTAGCTCCACTAAGACAATACCATAAATGTAACTAGATAACACCACAAATGTCTCCAAACTAACATTATATTAACATAGAAATATATTGTCAAATACATAACATTGTCTATAACCATCATCAAAGTTCCAAGCTAATACTACAATCAAAGTTCCAAAGTATATAAACAAATCCTTCAACATTTCCAAAAAATGCGGTTGTTCAAATGTAGTTCTTTGTACACAAAAATTCTTCAGAAAATTATAGCAACTTTTCAGTATTGTAGCACCATCATTAGTAATTGTCACATCTCCAATATCATCAATAAGCATCTGAAACCATCAACCAGATAGCAAATCAAAATTATACCCTTTGGCAGAACTACATAGTCCAAATAAAAGCTTAGTAATTAAAAGGGAAAAGAAACATAAAGCTTGAACATGTTGGCTCAACAGCAAAAAAAATTATAATAGTAATGACAAGCTGTATGCCTAATAGATGTTTCTATATACATATGCATAACTAAATCTTGCAAACAAATCTTACAAACAATCTTAAGTTTCTATAAACAAACTTAAGCTAGATTATAATATTGAAATATAATTTTAAAGAGAAGAAACTAACCAGAGAAAGGTTTTGAAACTCTAATCATTAAGGAAAAATATAATGAGTGATAACAAAAGTATTAACTACACTCATCATCACTAGACTCATCATTATTGGACTCATCATCATTAGACTTATAAACATTGTAAGGTTGAATTTATTCAACCATCTTATTGGCTTTATTCCGTGCCAAATTTGCTTGTAATTCAGCATTTAGTAACCCTGTATTTAGGTGGGATTGATGTAAGGGTAGTGAGTGAGATAGAGTGAAGTTTGCTCAAGAGTGTGCAAGAAAACAGAGTGTCGCGGCTGGGTCTCGCGGGTGACTCGCGGCTTCAAGCCGCCAGAAGCAACCTCACGTGCCAAGCATGCTGGAAGGTGAACAGTCTGCTAGCTGGAGCACTACAGGACAAAACAGGACAACTGGCCATACGGTTATCTCGCGACTGGATCTCGCGACTTAGTCAAGCCGCGAGGTCAAGCCGCGAGCCACCCCTGTTTTGTAGAATTCTGACGTTTCACATTCCTCTCCACTCCAGTATAAATACCCCTATTACCCACGATTGAAAGAGAGCTTCCAGAGAGAATTTTGAGAGAGAAACCCTAAAGAAAAACCAGATTGTTTCACCCACAATCTCTACCTTAGAATCTCTTCAAATTCCTCAACTCTCTTCCTCTCCATTGTCAAATCCTTGAGAGGCTTTATACCAAACCAGGTTCTCACCATCATCATCATTGTGAGACTGCTGTTTGGATTTCTGGGAAACAGTTAGGAAGGAACCAATCTTCATTGGTTGATGCTACGGTCTAGTAGCGGAATCCGGGAAGCTAGAAAAGAAAAAGGTTCGGCGTAACCTTGTTGGAGCAAGAAGCTTGGAGGGCTTAGGTGCACTGGGTAGATTAGGCTTGGAGGGTCTATTGCTGTCCTTGTATCCCAACTATATTTTCTAGTGGATTGATTACCGCTTGGAGGGCGGCGGAGAGGTTTTTCGCCGAGGGCTTCGGTTTCCTCTTCGATAACACATCGCTTGTTGTCTTTGTGTTTGCATCTTCCTTCCTCTCTATCTTTGCCTTTTTATTTATCTGCTGTGGATATTAATCTGTTATGGCTTAGATAGTATTTAATCAATTTCGTTTGATAGCATATGTTAAGTTTCCGCACACTAGTTGTTTGACATATTGCTTGAATTGATTAAGTTGTTATTTGGGGGTCTAAACGTTCAAAGGTGTCTTTGTACACGTTTTTGAACTTTCAATTGGTATCAGAGCGGGTACACTTGTTGTGGTTTAAATACCTAAGTGTGATCCTTGACCCCTTGTGTTCATTTGCCATGGATTGTGCTTTATATGACTCTTTGCATGATTTGGTTGGTGATGAATGTAACATGCCACGTGTTTGTGAAAATGCCTCTATGAGTGTTAATCCTCATAAGTGTGATGACATGTTATTTGAATCTATGGGTGTTGTTGACAAACTCTTAAAGAAAAATGCTAAGAAATTTCAAAAGAATTTGAGCAAGTTATTTTGTGAAAAGGATGATTTGATTGCTAAGCTCAATGAATCCAACAAATTGGTTGAGAAATATAAAAAACTTGCTGAAATTTCTCATGAAAAACTGAAAGAGTTTGAATGTTTGAATATGAACTTGGATGCTAAACTTGTTTTGTCTAACAAACTTGTTGATGATCCTAAATGTGAAAATGAATCTCTTAAGATGCATGCCAAGTGTTTGATTGCTGAACCTATTGTTAAAAAGGATGAAAATATTTGTTGCAATCATGTTATAGTACCCGATTTTGTGCCTAGTGTGTGTTCTACCTTAAAGGACAAATCGGTGTATATTCCTCCACATAAGAGAAATCAAAAGGTGGAGAGAAAGGCTGTTAAGTCAAAGCCTCCGTTTAGGTCTCAACCTAAGGTTTTGAATGGATCTAAGTTTGTTCCAACTTGCCACCATTGCGGTGTGATCGGTCATATAAGACCTCAATGCTCCAAGTTGAAAAGGGAACAAAACAATGTTGCTAGATCTTTTCCCAAGAAGCCTAGTAGACCTAAACACATTGTGTGTCACCATTGTGGTGCCTTAGGTCATCTAAGACCTCATTGCTCTAAGTTTCAAGCTCTTAAAAGAATCAAAAGAAAAGAGAAACTTGAGCTTTTTGGAAGTTGTGCTTTGAAAGCTAAACCGGATTGGATGGAAAATGGTAAGTTGTTGAAGAAAGTGGTTAATGCTCTTACCTCCTTGTCTATGTGCATCTCCGGTTCTCATTCTTCCAACCCTCGTCTCACTTCTCTTGAGACACTCATTCCAAACAATCGTTCCGTTTGGATGAGGAAGGGTTCCTATGGTTGAGCCTTTGCTCTTTTGGTCCTTGATCTAATTCTTTCGATCTTTGTAGGACCCTTCATGCATTAAATGTCATAACTTCATGCATTTTGTGCATCTTGCATCTATTTATATGCATTGTTTTGTTTTTGATCTTACTTTTATATTTCAGTTTTGTGTGAGTAAAAAATCCAAAACCACATAAAAAGTGAAAAATTCAAAAAGTTTGATCGTATATGTTTGAGCACATATCACATGTGAGTTTGGCCTTGTACCTTTGTACAAATGGCTTTGTGCATTTACGAGCTTAGCTTGTTATTTTTGCACTTATATCTTTGTGGGAAAAATCTTGACATCTTTGTGTGATTGTTGTAAATCGATCTTCAAGCTTGTCATGAATGATTTGTCAATAGTCATGTTGGTTTTGATACATGCGTAGACTTGTGCTTATATCTCTTCCCACTCTTTTATTTTTATTGCTTAAAGAGCTCAATAAATGTAAATCTCAAAATGAAAAGAGATAATGAGCTGCAAAAGCCGTCGCATATACTAGTATTTGACTAGGAAAAAGGGAAAGCGACTTAAATGATATTGTATGATGCCCAAAAAGCCAAAGGCTTGTTCATCAAATTGAAATATCAAAAATTTCAGGCATCGATCTCAAAATGAGATGTTTTGATTCAAAATGATCAAATGTTATAAATTGTAAAGAAGCCAAATGAAAAGCTTCATCATATGTAATCATTTTCTTGTGGGAGGTCATATATGTTCATTTCTATAATTGAGATAGACCACTTGACTTAGTACTAGTTGTGTATGACTTGATTGAATTGATCATTGAAGCTTCACTCTAGACTAAGGACTATTCCACATTTGATACACACACACAACACACATGCCTAATGCTCAATGAATGTCTTATTCATTTGTTAGATTGTACTTGTCTAAATGTGATGTGTATTTGCTCAATCTTATATGGATTAATCCAAAAAGATTTTTGATCATTTTATATGTTTTTGGAAGTGATTTTTATCACTCTTTGTGTTCATGTTTAGTGTTTACTTTGTTTTTCAATGTTTAAACATGTTCTGAATTGAAAAACAGGTGTCAGAGTTTTTCGCGGCTCAGCTGGCGACTCGCTAGTCGCGAAACCCCAGTCGCGAGTTCATCCAGAAGTTTTTGGCGGCTCACTTGCGGCTTACTCGCGGCTCACTCGCGACTCGCGAAAATTTTCGCGACTGAAACTCGCGGCTCGCGGCTGAAACTCGCGGCTCGCAGCTTGCTCGCGACTGAACCTCGCGACTCGCCCAGTCGCGAAACGCCCAAAAACAGTTTTTAAAGGGCTTTTTGTGGGAAACTTGTTTTAAACCTCTCCCATCCTTTCTAAAACCCCTCTTTCAATATTTTTATATTAAAACCCAACCAATTTGAATGGTTTTTCAATCCATTAACATCTCTAAGGTAATTATAAACTCTTTTCATTGATTTTGATCCTTAGATTATGTTTTGGAGAGTTTTGTGCTCTTGGTTGGGATTTTCATCATAGGGGTTGGGAAAACTTAATTTTTTGTCAATTTTCTTCATGGGATTGGTTTCTTTTGTTGATATGCATTGGATGTTGGCCCTTTGAGGCAGAAAGTACATGTATTAAGGGTGGATTTCATGATGTTCATGCATTGTTTCACATTTTTGTTCATAGTGTGCATGCTAGGTGTTTGATAAAATGCCTCTTAGACATTTTCTCGCTTGTTTGGACTCCGATGAGTACCAAACTTTGGGGTTTCTCATGTTTCCTCATTAGGAACATGTTTGGTTCATTGGTTGTGTATTCAACACACCTTGCCCCACATGTGCATTTTTCATGCATTGGTCATGCATTGCACTTAGCCACCTCTTGCACACACCTTTGCTACCCTTGTCATGCATTGGTCTATACCTTGCTTCTTCATCCTAGCATGTCATGTCTGTCTTATGCTTTGTAGCATTTTACTTTGTCATGGGTTTGAGCTTCATTTTCTCATTCATCTTGCACCCCTCATGCATCATTAGCATTGTTCGTACCTTCATCTCTTGCCCTCGTTTCTTCTTGACCCTTTATCTATTCCTGACAAAAAGGGGGAGAGTATACTCTAGAGAATGTTTCGGAGTATTTTGTCATTTCTATATGACTCTTGTGCACATCCTTAGGGGGAGAAATTTTATTTCTCATGCACATTTGTAGGGGGAGAGATATTCCATAGGGGAGATGCATATACCAAGGGTGAGAAGACATTGTGTTAACTAGAAAACCTTGTTCTGTTTGTTTTTTTGTTGGATTTATGGTGCTTTGTGTTATGCTTTGGTGTTCTCATTGCATCATGTTTGTGCTTTGGACATGCATATGTCCCTATGTTATTATGCTTCATTGAATGCATGTTCAGATGATCTTTTGCTTTGTTATGTGATCATTATAGTCTTTTCTATACTTGTTATATTATACTTGTCATTTATTACTTGCTTTACCTTGAGGGTCTAATGTGTTTTGTGCAAGTGTTTCAGGGTACAAGTATATATATGTTCCAAGTGCATCACAGCTTCTCATCACTTTGAAGGGGAGAAATTTTAAGCACTTTTAGTTTATATTGTTTAAGTTTTTATTCAATATAATATGTTTTGTACCCATGTGCTTATGTAAGCTTTTAGGGTTTATGTCTTTTGCATAGTTTGTAGGTTTTATGGTTTGTACCTTGCCTAGTGCAGCCTTTATACTATGTTGAAATCAGTACTTTAATCTAAATGTTATGCATTTTGGTTTATGTACTGTCACTCTTGTGCCCTTGTAGGATTGTTCCTAGATGCATATGCCTTGTGTGATATGCATTGGTTGAGTGTTGTGCATACAAGTGTCTTGCCTTGTGCTTGTTAACTTGTATGTTCTTGTGTTCATTCCAAGTGTGAATGAGCACTGTGATCACTACCTTGTGGTGTTCACTTGGTTGATCAAGCCATGGTTTGTTTCATAACTCCATCTTTGCTTGATCACTTATTGCCTGTTTCATATGCATTTTATAATTTTCTGCTTACAATGATCATGGTGTATTGTTGTTTTCAGGAGTATATGTTCATATGATTCAAGTGCTTCACAGTTCTAGAGTTAGGTGTGAGTTGAGTTTTGTCAACTGCTTCCCAACTCACATGTTAAGTCTAGAGTCTGTTTTAGGTTTTGTCACGAATACCAAAGGGGAAGATTGTAAGTTTCTGAAATTTATTCAACCATCTTATTGCTTATTCCCGCTGCCAAATTTGCTTGTAATTCAGCATTTAGTAACCCTGTATTTAGGTGGGTTTGATGTAAGGGTAGTGAGTGAGATAGAGTGAAGTTTGCTCAAGAGTGTGCAAGAAAACAGAGTGTCGCGGCTGGATCTCGCGGGTGACTCGCAGCTTCAAGCCGCCAGAAGCAACCTCACGTGCCAAGCATGCTGGAAGGTGAACAGTCTGCTAGCTGGAGCACTACAGGACAAAACAGGACAACTGGCCATACGGTTATCTCGCGACTGGATCTCGCGACTTAGTCAAGCCGCGAGGTCAAGCCGCGAGCCACCCCTGTTTTGTAGAATTCTGACGTTTCACATTCCTCTCCACTCAAGTATAAATACCCCTATTACCCACGATTGAAAGAGAGCTTCCAGAGAGAATTTTGAGAGAGAAACCCTAAAGAAAAACCAGATTGTTTCACCCACAATCTCTACCTTAGAATCTCTTCAAAATTCCTCAACTCTCTTCCTCTCCATTGTCAAATCCTTGAGAGGCTTTATACCAAACCAGTTCTCACCATCATCATCATTGTGAGTCTGTTGTTTGGATTTCTGGGAAGCAGTTAGGAAGGAACCAATCTTCATTGGTTGATGCTACGGTCTAGTAGCGGAATCCGGAAAGCTAGAAAAGAAAAAGGTTCGACGCAACCTCGTTGGAGCAAGAAGCTTTGAGGGCTTAGGTGCACTGGGTAGATTAGGCTTGGAGGGTCTATTGCTGTCCTTGTATCCCAACTATATTTTCTAGTGGATTGATTACCGCTTGGAGGGCAGCGGAGAGGTTTTTCGCCGAGGACTTCGGTTTCCTCTTCGATAACACATCGCGTGTTGTCTTTGTGTTTGCATCTTCCTTCCTCTATCTTTGCCTTTAAATTATCTGCTGTGGATTTTATTTTGTTATGGCTTAGATAGCATTTAATCAATTTTGTATGATAGCATATGTTAAGTTTCCGCACACTAGTTGTTTGACATATTGCTTGAATTGATTAAGTTGTTATTTGGGGGTCTAAACGTTCAAAGGTGTTTTTACACGTTTTTGAACTTTCAAAGGTAAGTTCCACAAACAAGAAATTAAATACCCCAGTTGGATTTCCATAATAGAATATGGTACCAAAGATGCTTTTAGGTTTTCTTTGTACTCATTAATGTCACTTTATTTTCATGCCAAAGAAATTACGAAGCAAAAGTACTATTCAAGTAATCAAAAAGTGATTGTAAAAATCCTTATTGTATATTTATAAATTAAACTACGCAGTCGAGAGAATGAGTTATATACTATGAATGGTCGTGATTGTAAAAATCTCGGCTGTCCCAATAGGTTGGCAGCTTGTTTAACACTCAAGAACAATGCATGCATCTAGTGATTAAAAACATGATGTCCAAAGGGTTCCAAAAAAAAAAAAGGTGTATAATAGATAGTGGGTAATTATCAAGGACGTTTTCTTTGTAAGCAATATATAGGTACATTTTCTTATTCTCTTTGACTTGAATTAATTTAAGAAAATGGTTTTTTTTTTTTTTTTTTTAATTTGAAAACGGTATATAAAAATGCTAATATTGTAAAATTAGAGCACATATGCTTTTACCAAAAAATATATATCTATAATTAAATTATTATTTTCAGTATATATTCTTTTCTATTAGAATCCTTATATAAGTTATTGGATACTTTTTATTTATATTTTCAAATTTTAAAGTGTTTCATTTAAACCTCAAATTTTCAAAAATTGTTTCATTAAAAATTTCTATCACATTTTTTCCATTAATACCATTAAACATCATGTGCAGAGTTGCTTTAATTTATTTTTATTTTCCAAAATTTGAGGTTTAAACGAATTTACCCAAAAATCTAATATTTAAATAAAACTATCTTAAACTATGAGATTGAAATGAAACTCTTTTAGAAATTTTGAAGTTTAAATGAAACATTTTGAAATTTCAAGACCAAATGAAATATACTCAAAACTCTCAGATTTAAAAATTAATTTCCCCTTTTTTAAAATAAATGAAACAAAACTATAAAAATATATGTAGAGGTCTTTAATGAAAGTTGTTTTATTTAATGATATTTTTGAAACTAAAAAATTTCTATTACAAAAATAAAACTATATAAACTTCCTTTGTAAGTATAATTAATTAATCTTTTACGGGAGGAAGCATATATTAAAATACATAATTTGTGGTCTACTGCTATAAAAAAAATGATATAACCCCCTTTCTTTTGCCTTTCAGGCGCCGAAGTGCGTGATCAGAGCACGCGATCCTCGGCTTCACCGTATCAGTGTTGCCTACGAAGGGTTTATTGTTCCAGAGGGTATTCCGCTTCCCCAGTACACATCTCACACAGAGCCTCTTTTCGTAGCCAGCGTCTCGACGGGAACTTCTTCACCCTTACCTTCCCTCAGGAAAAAGGGAACAAAAAGGGGAAGGAAAAAGGAAAAAGACGAGGAAACCGTTGTAACAGTACCTGAGTCCTCGGACGAGTTCGGGATTTTTGATCATCCCACAAGCCCCAAGGAAGACCCTGACGAGATGGGGATACAAAGGAAACCCCAGAAAAGCTTGCTGGAGCTGATGGAAGGTCAGCTGGGAAAGTCTGCACCAGCAAAAACAATAACATCCCAGGCTTCATCTCTTCCAGCTGGGTCTCCTCCTCCTGCCCCACGCCACCCTCCTCGTTCATCTCCACAACCAGTGCTTCCCAGCGCTGCCGAGCAGAAAAGGCGCAGAGAACAGAAGGGCAAGGAGGTGGCGGATACGAGCAAGTCTTGTCCCACTCGAGAGAAGGATGACCAACGAGCTGCAAAGCAGCAAAAAACTAAGCACCCTGTCACGCAGGGCCAAGAGAAATCTGATTCCCCACATCCCGAACCACAAGCATGGTTGCCAGCACCTATGCATGGTGGGGAACCCCTGCGAGATGACGCTTCTATAAGGGACTTTAACGGCGGCATAGGATGTCACATAGCCTCAGCCATAGAGGAAGCCTTATTGCTCCTGAAAGATATGGCCGAAATAAAGAATATGAGGAAGAATGAACTCGTCCTCGAGAACAAACGATATTTGGGCATGGTAAGAAGCTATCTTTTATCCTTTTTCATTCTATGACTGTTACTCACTAATATGCACTTTTCATTGGCTATAATGTTAACCCCTCCTTTTTTTTTACAGATCATCCAAAATACTTTCAAGCTAGATGAGATGCTCAATGCCTGTTCTGATCAGCTAGATGGTGAAAGGAAAAGACGGGCAACGGCTGTACAGACCTTATCCAAATTTGAACAGGACTTGGCTGACGCAAGGAAAAAACTACAGGTCGAAGAACAAGCTCGCAAGAGCACCGAGTCGGCATCAAAAGGCTACCAGAAGCAGGCTGAGGACCAAGCAAGGCTACTGCGCGAGGCGAACGCCGAGCTAAAGAAGACTCAGGAGCAAGCTCTTGCTCTTAAGAAGCACCTGGAGGAAACTCAGAAGCTAAGGGAGCGAGCTGAAAAGCTCAAGGAGCTAGCCAAAAAAGCGAAAATCAACGCCGAACAGGCAATGAACGAAGTTGAGCAGAGAGGCTATGAAGTTGGTATAGCTGAAACTGAAAAGGCTTTGAGAGCCGAGGTTCTGGAGGTATGCCGTATCTATTGTGCAAGAACTTGGAGCGAGGCTCTTAACCGTGCCGGGGTTGGAGCCTCATCCGAGTTACGTAGGCTGGAGAGCATATTCTATCCCGAGGCGATACGCCCCTCAGTTCTTCAACCCCAGCAGGCTGATGCTCCTTCTCCAGTTGTTAACCTAAACGAGGAGGTTTTGCCTCGCAATTCTCCTCTTCGCGGCCAACCAGAACCAGCTAAAGAGGGATTTGCCCCTCTAGGAGCTTCCCCAGACAAGACCACTACTGCTTCGGTGGCAAAGACGGCCTCCCAGGGTTTTCAACGGGAATTAGACTCCACAGTTCTACCAACTGGGGGCACTACCAAAGCCAAAGATGGAATCACAACTTCGGAGGTAGACCTACCCGCCAAAACCCACAGATCCAATTGAATTTGAAAAAGTAGAACCTGTTTTGTAACTTAATTAGACACTTAATAGAGGATTTCCTTGCTTATTTTCTTATCGCTCTTGCGACTCTCTGTTATTCTTGCACTCGTCCCCTTTGTCATTGTGATTCTGGATGGGTTCATTTCAACCACCTTCTTGGTTGTACGCCCCCCTGCATCCAAAGTTCTCCCTCTGGCTCCTCAATGAATGTTACAGGGCATTATTTCCCGTCAAATTTATGATTAGAAGATCTATCACAACTTTATTATTGTCTAATAACAAAATATACAACATAGGAGGTTAATTTTTACCAAGTTTGCGGTCCGAGGACCTGGCATAACTTAGTTTCTGTTTAACATTTCAGTATAAATCACGGGACGTTAATTTCTACTAAGTTTGCGATCCGAGGACCTGGCATAGCTTAGTTTCTGTTCAACATTTCAATATAAATCATAGGACATTAATTTCCACTAAGTTTGCGATCCGAGGACCTGGCATAACTTAGTTTCTGTTTAACATTTCAATATAAATCACAGGATGTTAATTTCCACTAAGTTTGCGATCCGAGGACCTGGCATAACTTAGTTTCTGTTTAACATTTCAATATAAATCATAGACGCTAATTTCCACTAAGTTTGCGATCCGAGGACCTGGCATAGCTTAGTTTCCGTTTAACATTTCAATATAAATCAGAGGACGTTAATTTCCACTAAGTTTGCGATCCGAGGACCTGGCATAGCTTAGTTTCCGTTTAACATTTCAATATAAATCAGAGGACGTTAATTTCCACTAAGTTTACGATCCGAGGACCTGGCATAGCTTAGTTTCCGTTTAACATTTCAATATAAGTCACAGGACGTTAATTTCCACTAAGTTTGCGATCCGAGGACCTGACATAACTTAGTTTCTGTTTAACATTTCAATATAAATCACAGGACGTTAATTTCCACTAAGTTTGCGATCCGAGGACCTGGCATAGCTTAGTTTCTGTTTAACATTTCAATATACAGTATAAGATACAGGAGTACAGGATGTATGGTTGACGTAAGTTAAAAGAAAATATTTGAATTGAAACAGTTTTATTAATACTAATACCTCTTGAGATTATTTACATTCCAAGGATGGAGTATAGGTTTTTCATCTAGGTCCTCTAGATAGTAGGCTCCTATTCCTGCTACAGAAGTGATCCGATATGGCCCTTTCCAATTGGGTCCCAGTTTTCCCCAATTTGGATTCTTAGTGGCTCCCAGGACTTTTCTCAGTACCAGATCTCCTATGGCTAACGGCCTCATCCTCACATTGCTATCATAGCCCTGCTTGAGCTTATGTTGGTAGTAAGCTAGTCGAACCATTGCGCTCTCCCTTCGTTCTTCAATCAGGTCCAAACTTTTTTCCAACATCGCATCATTGCTACCCGAAGAGAATGTACTGGTCCTTAGCGTTAGGAATCCAGTTTCCAGGGGAATGACGGCCTCGGCCCCATAGGTCATGGAAAAGAGAGTTTCCCCCGTCGAACGTCGGGGTGTTGTCCGATACGTCCAAAGCACATGTGGCAACTCTTCCACCCATTTTCCTTTCGCGTCATCCAGTCTCTTCTTAAGCTCGTTGACTATTACTTTGTCAACAGTTTCAGCCTGCCCATTGCCTTGTGGATAAGCCGGAGTGGAATATCTATTTCTTATTCCCAGTTCTGAACAATATTCCCTAAAGGCATTGCTATCGAATTGGAGTCCATTATCTGAGACAAGAGTTCGGGGAATTCCAAATCGTGTAACAATGTTCCTCCAAACAAACTTCTTCACATTTACATCTCTGATGTTCGCCAAGGGCTCAGTTTCGGCCCATTTAGTGAAGTAGTCTGTGCCGACTAGAAGATACTTCTTGTTTCCTATGGCTTTAGGAAAAGGGCCGACAATGTCCAGCCCCCATTAGGCAAAAGGCCAAGGGCTAGAGAGAGGGTTAAGAGCTCCTCCCGGTTGATGGATATTTGGAGCATATCTTTGACACTGATCGCACTTCTTAACGTATTCCTGCGCTTCATTTCGCATATTTGGCCACCAATATCCTTATGTGAGGGCTCGACACGCTAGAGACCTTCCTCCTGTATGGCTTCCACAAATGCCCTCATGCAATTCCTCCAGTATCGACTCTGCTGTCTCAGAAGGCACACAGAGCAGGTATGGCCCAGAGAAAGACCGTTTGTATAACTTTTTATCCTCGGATAACCAGTACCGATGAGCCTTCCTTCATATTTTCTCAGCTTCCACCTTATCGTCAGGCAATATGTCACTTTCAAGGAAGTTTAGTATGGGATTCATCCAGCTTGTCGACGAATTGGTTTGATTGACTTGGCAAACTTCCCTTTCCGTTGAGGAAGGGGTACACAGGTCTTCAACGATGATCACCAGAGGAAAATTTCGTACTGAGGAGGTGGCAAGGGTTGCCAAGGAATCAGCGTGTGTATTTTCACCTCGAGGAATATGTAATACGTCGAAAGACTCGAACCTCATCCGCATACGCCTAACCTGGTCCAGATACCCTTGCATCCTTGGGTTTCGGGCCTCCAACTCTCCGGTCACCTGGCCGACTACCAACCTCGAGTCCGAGAATAATTTCATTGCCTTTCCACCCATTTTATGAACCATACTTATCCCCGTAATCAGAGCTTCGTATTCCGATTCGTTGTTAGTAGCCGAGAACCCTAATCTTAATGATTTCTCGATGATGACTTCTTCGGGGGATATCAACACTAATCCCAATCCTGCTCCCCGTTGATTTGCGGTCCCATCCACGTACACTCTTCAAAAAGACTCTCCTTGCGCGGATATTAAGCCAACCGATTTTTCATCCATGTGATCTTGACTCAAATTAACTTCCTCTGGGCACGTGGCAAACTCAGCTACCAGATCGGCAAGGATTTGACCTTTTACAGAGGTGCGAGGCATGTATTTGATATCAAAAGCACCCAGAATCGTGCCCCACTTGGCAATTCTTCCGGTGTAGTTAGTACTTCGGAGTATGGACTTGAGAGGCAGTTGGGTCAAAATAACCACAGTGTGAGCTTGAAAATAGTGCGAAAGTTTGCAGGTTGCATGGACTACCGCCAGTATGGCCTTTTCTAATGGCAGATATCTCACCTCTGCCTCATGGAGGGACTTACTTACATAATAAACTGGCCTTTGGATGCCATTGTCTTCTCGTATCAAGACGAAACTAACTGCATGAGGGGCTACCGCCAAATAGGCATACAACACCTCATCCGCCTCAGGGCTAGACATGATAGGCGGCCTGGACAAGTAATCTTTCAACTGCTGGAAAGCTTCAGCACACTTCACAGTCCATTCGAATCCTTGCCACTTATGTAATAAGCGGAAAAAAGGACGACACCTCTCAGCCGACCTAGAGATGAACTGGTTCAACGTAGTAGTCATTCCAGTCAGTTTCTGTACCTCTTTTGGATTCCGAGGTGCTTGCAAATTGTTAATGGTCTTAATCTGGTCTGGGTTCACCTCAATTCCCCTATAGGTCACCATGTACCCCAAGAATTTTCCGGAATCTACACCAAAGGAACACTTCGAAGCATTCAAGCGCAACTTGTGTTTCCTCAGTATCCCGAAGATACTCGCGAGGTCTTCCACGTGTTCAGACACCACTTTACTCTTCACGACCATATCATCGATATAAACTTCAATACTCCTACCCAGCTGCGGTTCAAACATTTTCGTCATCATACGCTGGTAGGTAGATCCGGCATTTTTCAAGCCGAAGGGCATCACCTTGTAATGGTAATTCCCAATCGGGGTCACAAATGCAGTCTTTTCTTGATCGTCGGCGGCCAACGGTATTTGGTGATACCCTTGGAAGGCATCCAGAAAGCTCATCCTGGGGTGACCCACGGTCGCATCCACCAACTAGTCGATCTTCGGCATAGGAAAGGGATCCTTGGGGCAGGCCTTATTAAGATCCGTGAAGTCCACGCACACCCGCCATTTTCCTGTCTTCTTTTTTACCACCACCGTATTGGCCAACTTGAGGGTAAAAAACTTCTTTGATAGCCCCAGCCTGTTTGAGCTTAGCAACTTCGCTTCTAATTGCCTTGGCATGCTCCTTCAATGGTCGCCGAGGAGGTTGTCTCCTGGGCATAACGGCAGGGTTCACATTGAGTCGGTGACAAATGAAACTCGGGTCCACCCCTGGGGCCTCGTACGAATCCCATGCAAAAACATCCACATTGGCTCGGAGGAATTCCAGCAAACTCGCTTTCTCTTGCAAAGGCAATTTGGCCCCAACCTGGAAGAATTTTTCTAGGTCATCCGTAACAACTACTTTCTCCAAATCTTCACATTCTACCACACTGGCTGGCACGTCTAAACCTGATACTGGGGAATTTAATTGCTATAACTCATTGTCGGCCGTAACCGAGGTTTTTGCCTCTGGCCGGTGCTGTATGGCCGCTACTAGGCACTGCCGAGCAGCCTCCTGACTCCCTACTATTTCCAGCACTTGGTCTCCGGATGGGTACTTCACCTTTTGATGTAGAGTGGATGAGACCGCTTTAAGGGTGTGAAGCCAAGGTCTGCCCACTACAGCCGTGTACGGAGAAAAAAACATCTACGATAATAAAGTCCACCTCCACCACATCCGTACCTGACTGCACGGGCAGCCTGATTAGCCCCATGGGAGTGACCAACCTTCCCTCAAAACTTACTAGAGGAGAATTATAAGCTGTTAAGTCCTTTGGCTTCAAACCTAGCCCTTTGTACAAGTCTGGATACATCACATCCACAGCGCTTCCCTGATCAACCATCACTCTCCTGACATCATACCCGCTAATCCTCAACATTACCACCAAAGCATTCTCATGGGGCTGTATGGTCCTGACCATATCCTCATCTGAAAAACCCAAAATCAAGGGGACACGCCTCTTGGCTCTCTTCAATGCTTGAGAACGATCCTCGGCCGGGGATCGGGACACCGTCAACACTCTGGAGGGGCAAGATCCAGTCCTTCCCGGGGCTGCAAAGATAACGTTAATCGTACCGAGAGGGAGCCTTGATGAAGCGTCCCCACGCACCTCGGAACCTGCTTGGCTCGCCCTTCCGCTGGAGTGATGTAAGAGTTGCTTTAATTTCCCTTCATGGACCAACTGTTCTAAGTGGTCCCACAAATTCCTGCAGTTATCCGTTGTGTGCCCATGATCCTAATGATAATGACAATACAAACTCGGGTTACGTTTCCTGGGCTCTCCCGCCATCTTGTTCGGCCATTTGAATAATGGCTCGTTCTTTATCTTTTCCAACACCTGCTGCACTGGCTCCCGGAATACTGCATTAACAACCTGAACGTCCGCCGAAGCCGACTGCCTACCAAAATCCCTCCGTGGTCGGCTGTTATTATATCGGTCCGACTTGAAATCCCTCCTCTCCTGAGGGATCACCTTGGCCTTTCCTTTCCCTTGAAGTTGATCTTCCTCTACCCTTCTGTACTTATCTATTCTATCCATCAGTTGGCGCACACTGGTGACAGGTTTACCCGTCAGGGACTTCCTCAAATCGTGATCAACTAGGAGACCTGCTTTGAAAGTGGTTATAGCCACGGGGTCGTTCTTTCCCTTTATTTCGTTAAACATTTCCCAGTACCTATCCGAGAAACTCTTGAGAGTCTCGCCCTCTCGCATAGACAAGGTCAGCAAGGACCCCAAAGACCGAGGAGTCTTGCTGCATGTAATAAAGCGAGTACCAAAAGCCCGAGTCAGTGTTTTGAAAGAGCCAACAGAATTGGCCCTTAAGCCATTGAACCATCTCATCGCTGTCGGACCCAAACTCGATGGAAAAATCTTGCACATCAAAGCCTCATCCCTGGAGTAAATAGCCATCTTCTGGCTGTAATAGCTTACATGTTCTACCGGATCCGAGTGGCCATCATACAGAGAAAACATAGGCTGATGGAACCGCCGAGGAGGGGCAACATCGTCTATACTCCTTGTAAAGAGCGACTTGGAAATTTGACTCAAGACTTTGTTCATGGCATCGTTTCCCAAGCCCTTGCTAGTTGGACTTCTACGCTTACGTCGACGGCGGTGCTCCTCTTCATAGGAGAAATTTTCGCTTGGCGGAGTTCCCGATCTTCGCCTATAACTAGTTCCATCTGACTCCTCAGATGATGGCTCAAAGCATGGTAGGGAACGCTCCCGCCGTGCATGGCGCAGTTCTCTTTTCAAATCTGCAATCTCCCGTTGCATATTTCCATCATGCTTCGCATGGGAGATGTGACTCTTCCCACGAGAGTGGCTCCTAGTTGTATGAGTTGTATGTATACTCCCTTCATGGCCTTCTCTTCGTTCAGGACTCCTTCGAGGACCACCATGCTGAGAGCCCCTAGACTTTGCCTGGTGCAGGTTGACATTCTCCTAATGTGGCCCCGTCGCGGGGTGATGTGGACCCGCTTCCTCCATCAGAATCGTTGCACCGGAATTCCTCTAAGCTAACACAAGCTCTTCCCACAAACGGCGCCAATTGTAAGGACGCGATTCGTAACAACTCATAACAGTATTGGGTTCGTACGCAAAAAGGCCCAAACAATATGATTTATAGAGCGTGGGTGTAAAGAACTAGGTTAACTATGATATATTAAAAAGATTCACTCTCACGTATATCGAAAGTCCAAAGTTGGCACAACGATCATTCTCTTTGGTGATCCACACAGTTCTTTTTCTCTATTTTTCCTCTTCTTCTTTTTTCTGTGTTTTTCTCTCTTTTTTCTTTTTCTGTTCCGATCTCCTTTTCTGCATGCTCTTCTTTTAGTTTATATACCCCATTTGTGTTCCATCCTCACCGCACACGTGTAGGTTGGGTTTGGAGGATTTCTTTCTGTCCCATCTAGCACCTCCTGAAACTTCCTATGGGTAGCTGTAAGGCTGCTTCCTTACTGTTCAGGTATCACCTCCACATTAATGCGGCCAGAGAGTTGGTTGAGAGGTCATTAATGCGGAGGCAGTTGTGGTTATAGATATTTGTTTGCCTTATCTCTTTCATCCTTGGTCGGTTATTCTATTTTTTGTGGTAACCTAATTCTGAGGTCTAGTTGCAATAAGACCACGTCCTGATCGTCCTCGGACGCATACTGCCGAGGAGTATGATGTCCTCGGACGGATACAGAACTCTACCCTTTATGATATTGACTACCATCCCCTTTAGCAACTACCTTATGACCTGACTTGGCCTCCTCGGACGGATATGCGTCCTCGGATGGGCCATAGGCCCAACAATCCTGAACTTTATGGGCCTATTGATCGAACGGTCCCCACACCTATCAAGATTAAATACTACCTTATCAAGGTTTTTTTTTTTTTTTTTTTTTTTTAAAGGTAAATTATAGTTGTTAAACCTTAAAGTTAGGGACAGACCCAAGATTTGGATTGAGAGGGCCAAAATATGAATTAAAAAAATCATGGGTACTAACAATTACTCAAAAATCATGGATATCTATTCTTAATTACTTTATTTACTCTCTAAAGTGACCGGACTAGCTCTAGTCTAGTTAAAACTTCACTCTCTTAATTATATTGGTACTCAAAATTTTTTTGGGGTTCAAAGTATTATGAAATGAGAACTAAACTAAAGTTCATTTTTGTTAAATTTTCTACGTGTTTTTATAACTATAGCATTAGAATACTCATATGACTCACATTAGTCAATGTATAATAGTGTAAGGAGTGATCCTTTCGCGACGTTTTTCCAAAAACGTTGTTGTAACCCAAAACAATAGCAGTGTTTCTTAAAACGCCGCAAAAAGTACAGTTTTAGTGGCGTATTTTTTGTTTATAGTGACGTTTTATAAAAATGTCGTTGTAGTTTTTAAAGAACTTAGACTATATTTTCCAAAAAATTTTGGTGAAACAAATAGCGACGTTTTGGATAAACATATAGTGACTTTTTCAAAAACGTCGCTATATGTTCCCCAAATTTTTTCTCCTTTTCCCGTTCAAAATTTTACTGAGTGGGAAAGTTCCCACCGTTTCTTCTTTTTGTTTTGGATAAACATATAGTGACGTTTTGGATAAAGATATAGCGACGTTTTGAAAACGTCGCTATATGTTTCCCATTCAAAATTTCACTAATTGGGAAAGTTCCCACCATTTTGTCCTTTTTTTTTTTTTTGGTCTCCTTTCCTTACACGTTTTTTCAGACCTTTTTTTTTCTTATCATTCTTTTTCTTTCTCAAACAAACTTCCCTTCCTACTTCCATATTCTCCCCCACCCCTCCCAACCCTTATCACCTCTTCACACTTAGCCATTGCCACCACCGCCAACCCATTGATGTACGAGTTCTTCCCTCTCCAGCCACCACCCACTGCCACTACCATTCTTTTTTCCCTCTTTTTTGGTGTTCAAGTTTCTTTAAAGTGTAAGTTTTTGTTTTTTGGCTTATGGGTTTGCTTTGATTTGGTTTTTCTTTAATGGGTCATGGAGTCTTTGTATTTTGGCTTATGAATTTGCTTTGATTTAGTTTTTCTTTAATAGGTCATGAAACTTTTGGGCTAATTTTTTTTGTTTGCTTGTTTTGGTTGGAGTTTGGTATAGAAAACTCTTATTCAAATTTGGATTTTTGAGCAAAAAGACTTGAGCATCAAAGGCTAAATCATTGTAAGTTTACGTACAAGTTTGTAAATCTTGGTTTTTTTTTTTTTTTTTCCTACAATTTTTCTGTAGTGTGTAGATTTTGAATTTTTTTGTTATTAGTTTTGTGGTTTAGCTAGCTTGAAATTAATTTTTTTAAAAAGCTCACTACCCACTAATGTGTAAATAATCTCAACTAAATGCTCTTTATATGTGTGTGTGTATATATATATATATATATATATTTTTTTTTTTTTTATTGTTACTAAATTCTCAAGCACCATGACTCATTAACATTGGACATTTGATATTGTGGAATAATGATGATAGGTCTATTTGATCTATTACAAGCTTATTGCAAGCATATGTTAGTTATTGTTGAATTTTCAATAGTTTTATATCGCATTTTTAATATTTAAAAAAAAAATAATGAGTAGGTTTTGCGACGTTTTAAAAACGTCACTAAAAAGCAAAATGACAAATGCTTTTGTGACGTTTTTGAAACGTCGCTATTGGTGTGATTATTTGCGGCGTTTTATAAACGTCGCTAAATGTATTTTCTTATATACCGAACGAAAATGTTATATTATTTAGTGACGTTTAAAACGTCACTAAAAGTTTCTGAACGCCACTAAAGAGTACCATATAGTGACGTTTTTCGAAACGTTGCAATAGACCTATAGCAACCGCTCTATTGCGACGTTTTCGAACGTCACAAAAAAAAACGTCGTTGTAGGCCATTTGTGTCTATAGTGACGTTTTTTGGGTTTTTAGTGACGTTTTACAAACGTCGCCTAAACCCAGATTTCTTGTAGTGATCATGTGAAGAGTTTCTTAATTGATTTTTTTCCCCCCAAAATTTGAGGTTTAAATGAATTTTCCCAAAACTCTTAAATTTTAAGTAAAACTATCTTAAACTATAAGATTGAAATGAAACTCTTTTAGAAATTTTAAAGTTTAAATGAAAATTTTTGAAATTTTAAGATTAAATGAAACATACTCAAAACTCTAAGATATAAAAAAGTAATTTACCATTTTTTTTTAATAAATTTTAAATGAAAATTTTTGAAATTTTAAGATTAAATGAAACATACTCAAAACTCTAAGATATAAAAAAGTAATTTACCATTTTTTTTTTAATAAATGAAACAAAACTATAAAGTCTATGTATCTTCTCTTAGGCTTTTCAATACTAGAAACCTTCTCTCAACTGAGAGCTCTTTCTACTCCGATTTGCTTTTCGTCGGTGCCTTACTTTGGCGTTGTTTCCTATTTCCTGCCTTGTGTTGTCCCTTTTGTCCTTTCTTTCTTCACTTCTGCTCATCCTTACACTTGTTCCTCCTTAAGACTCGCATATCTCTTGCTTTTCCCAACTTTCAACCTCTTATCTTTAGTTGCTTTGTTGTTGAACCTGAGAAGTAGACTTTGTTTGGTCCTTTTGTTTATCCTTCCTTTATTTCCTTGGTCTACCTTTTCAACTCCTTTATTACTTGTTTCAACCTTTCCTTACTCCTTTCTTTTGTCCTTTCTTCTCTGTGTCTTTCCTTGCTTTCTTTGGGTCCCTGTTTCCTGACTTTCTACACTGACCATGGGGGACCACTTCCCTGCAAGGGAGTATGGCTGGACTGAGAGCAGTGGGTCTGATATTAGTGTCGGCCCCTTCACTGAAGCTTCTGATGCCTCCTCCCAGACTAGTGACGAAAATGAGACTCCTTTTGCTCGGCATGGACCAGTTCTTGAAGCGGACATGGATAATCTTAACATGCAAAGAGATCTCTGGTCCCATTGTACCATTGGTTCTTGTTGGACTACAGGAAATTTTCTGTACAACATCTACAACAAGTTATTAACTCTGCATGGCGTATCAGAGGGGTAGTTTCAGTTGTTGGTCGAGATTCTTTTTTCTACCTCATCCATTTTGAACTTTTAGAGGATTTGAACCACTTCTGTTCAGAAGGTCCTTGGGCTGTAGATGGTGCTTTATTAATCTTGGAAAAATGGAGACCAAATCTGGTGCTCAATCGTTTGCAGCTCAACTATGTCTCTCTATGGATCCAGCTTCACGGATTGCCCCTTGATTATCAATACCCAGAATTGGCTGAGCGCATGGGTCAGTTAATGGGAATATTTGAGAAGGTGGACTGGGAGGATTGTATTCCCAGGAACATTAGATTTATGAGAGTAAGGGTGAGAATTGATCCATGGATGCCCCTGCCTACTGGATTCATGCTTCAACTGGATGATGGGACTCGGACTTGGGTGCAGTGTAGATATGAAAGAGTGCACAAGCTCTGTACCCGTTGTGGCTTAATTGGACACATGAGGGGCCAATGCAATGAGAGTATGGATGAGATTGAGAGAATGCTCATCTGTCAAAGGAACAGGATTCAGCGAACTCACCAAGTCCAGTTTGGGTTTGATTCCCTGGAACCTCATTTCCACAACGATCTAAGGGCTTACTATCATAGAAGACGGAGGTGGACTACTCAAGTGAGGTATGGCAACTTACATTCCTCTCATCACTCACATGCACAGGCTCCTCACCTTTCTAACCACCCTTCTCCTAATCCTTATTCCCCTGACCAAACTCAGGATGGGAATTTACAGGTTTTTCCTGATCCTGAATCCCCTACTATTCCTAATCCCCACCTCACTACTACTACTGCCCCTACACAGCCAGAGAATGGACATGCAAACCTTCATTCTGCTATTTTATCCCTTTCCTTAAGT
This sequence comes from Quercus lobata, assembly GCF_001633185.2. Taxonomy (NCBI): domain Eukaryota; kingdom Viridiplantae; phylum Streptophyta; class Magnoliopsida; order Fagales; family Fagaceae; genus Quercus; species Quercus lobata. Next base: position 45,978 of record NW_022154719.1, read on the forward strand.
AACCCCTCCACCACTCTGACACCTCTCAACCCCCCTGCTTCTTCCCCTGGTCATACCTTGAATATTGATACTCCACCCAATCCGACCTTAGATCAGTCTTCCCTTGGTGACTTGCCTCAAGCTCTTCACCCTGGTTCTGGTGATACTTTCATCCTTCGTCCACCTTGTGCCTTACCTATGGATTCTTCCCTTCGCTGGACTTGGGTTGAAGGAAATGGACCTTTCATGACTAATGGTACTCTTAGAGAGGATACTCGGTCTGATTCTACTACAGACAGCGATGAAACAGTGTTGCTATTCAACTTTGATAGACTTAATGAAGATCGTCCTGAATGGGTATGTAGGGATGCATGGAATAGAGGACAAATTCCTGACATACCGGAACCAAGTATTGAGAATTTAGTGTAAAGAGTTGACAGTGTTGGGCCTCAAGTTAGAAGTCCCCAAGCTATGGGCCAGGATGGCTCATGGACCCAGTACCTAGCAGAGCCTGAAACACAGGTGGGAACTACTCATAGCCACACAGTCAGTTTGGACACTGGACTCACCAATATTGTGAACACGGAGATTGAAAACCTTGGCCCAGGCCCACCATCCCCTGTTTCTATTGCCTCGGATCCTGGACAATCTTCTATTTTGCACTGTGAAGAATGGCTGGAAGGTAGTCAAGTTCCTCCCAAGAAGAGATTCAGATCAGAATTTGGTCGTCTAGGAAGGAATATCAGACAGAAACTTCTTTGTGGCTTCTTCACTAGGGAAGGTACCATTCCTACCTCCTCCGAATCTATTTCCTTTTGTAACATTGGTTTTGATTGCCATTCACTTGATGAGGATGCTCCTAAATATCCAAATGGGTGCTGGGAAGCTGACCCTAATCAGCTTCCCCAGCAGCCATGAGGATTTTGAGCTGGAACTGTAGAGGTTTGGGCAAATCCTCTGCAGTTCTACAGTGCCAGAAAAAAGCCCAAGAGTTTAAACCTGACATCATTTTTCTTATGGAAACTAAATTAGTGGATGGTAAAGGTAGAGATGTATGGACTAGATGTGGTTTTTCTGATAGTTTGGAAGTTCCTAGAGTGGGATTGAGTGGAGGTCTGATTCTAGCCTGGATGGATAGACCTAGTTTTAAGGTTCAGCTTGTTACCAATCACCTTATTCATATTGATCTTCTAGACAATAAGGGCAAACCAGTTTCCATTACCTTTGTTTATGGACATCATGAATTAGCTTGGAGGGAGGAGGTTTGGCAGCAACTTTCCTCTATTAAAGCTTTTTCCCATGTAAGCTGGTTATGCATTGGGGACTTTAACCAAATTCTTAGCAGGGATGAAAAATTTTCTTTTACCCAAGGGAGAATTAGTGGGGCGTCTCTATTCCAAAAAGTTATTTCTGATCTCCAGTTTTGTGATCTGGCTGCTTCTGGACAACAGTACACTTGGATGAATAATAGGGAGGATAATGAGTTCATCATGGAAAGACTTGATAGAGCTTTTGCTACTGTTGAGTGGGTCAACATGTATCCTTGTTACTCCCTTAGGAACCTGCCCATAATCAGATCAGATCATGGGCCAATTATTTTGGACTTTGAATTTCTCACCCCTTTTAGACGTAGACCCTTTAGATTTGAGCATATGTGGACTACTCATCCCTTCTGTGAGAGTATGATCCGTCAAGCCTGGGAGTCTAATTCAGTGGGGTCAAAAGCTGCTCAATTGTGGGCAAAATTATTAAGTATTAGAAAATCTGCTAGGAACTGGAACAAATCTGTGTTTGGGAAGTTAGATCATGAAATTAAGCTGAAACAAACTCAGTTACAACAAATCCAAAATTCTATTAGGTCCGTTGAGGATGTTAGGAAGGAAAGACTTCTCAGGGGTGTCCTAGAAGAACTTCTTGATAGAGAAGAGATGATGTGGGCACAAAAAGCTATAACTCAGTGGATTCTCCAAGGGGACAGGAACACCAAATACTTCCAGACTGTTGTTAGACAAAGAAGAGCTAAAAATAGGATTTTACAAATTAAAGACTCTGCTGGTAATACAATAGAGGATCAGATGGAAATTGAGACCATCTTGGTGGAGCACTTTAGAAATTGCTTTGAAAACAAATCTCAGGCTAACTCCCATAGTGTTGTTCAAGAGCTACAAGCCTTACCTGTCCCTTTTCTTTCTGACCAGCACAGACTCCTTCTTGATAAACCCATCACTCCTGCTGAGATTGAAAATACTATTTTCCAACTTGGTTCACACAAAGCACCTGGGCCTGATGGTCTCCCAGCTTTCTTTTTTCAAAAATTTTGGAGTATTGTGAAAATGGATGTCATTAATACTGTCCAAGCCTTTTTTCACTCTGGATCTCTTTTTAAACCCCTCAATCATACCTTCATAACCCTCATCCCCAAAGTTCCTTTTCCAGATGAGGTTTCTCATTTTAGGCCTATCAGCCTTTGTAATGTCATTTACAAGGTCATCTCCAAAATTATGGTTAATAGGCTTAAACCCATCATGGACAGTCTCATTACTCCTTATCAGAATGCCTTCATTAAAGGAAGAAACATTACTGATAACATACTCATTGCCCATGAAATTATTGATGTCTTTAGGAAGAAGAAAGGCAGGAAAGCCAGTTTTGGAACTCTTAAGATTGATATGAGTAAGGCTTATGATAAGGTAGATTGGATGTTCCTTAAGGTTGTTTTAACTGTCATGAAGTTTGAGGATAGATGGATTCAATGGATTATGGAGTGTGTGACATCTGTTAGCTACACTTTGCTTGTTAATGGCAATTCAACATCCTCTTTCAAGCCTTCCCAAGGATTAAGACAGGGAGATCCCCTCTCTCCCTACCTCTTTCTTCTTTGTGCTAATATTCTCTCAATTGCCTTAATACAAGCTGAAAGTCATAAACAATTACAAGGTGTTAAAGTGGGTAGGAATGGGTTGTCCTTTACCCATCTCCTTTTTGCAGATGATTCTCTTCTTTTTTTCAAAAAGGAAGAGAAGTCTGTAACCACTTTAATTGCTATTTTGGACTGGTATTGCTCACTTTCTGGCCAGAAAATCAACTTAACCAAATCTGACCTGTTTTGTTCCCCAAATATGGATGTTGCTGACCAGGAACTTCTTGCCTCAACTCTTCAAGTTAATCTCGTCCAGAATCCTACTAAATATCTTGGTATGAATTTTGTGTTGAAAGGTAATAGATGTGCTGACTTTCAATTTTTGGTTGATAAACTTCAATCAAAACTTCAAGGGTGGAAAGCCAGACTTTTATCCCAAGCTGGCAGGACCACACTCATTTCTTCTGTGCTTCAATCCCTCCCTCTTTATACTTTTGCTTGCTTTAAGGTACCTGAATCTATTTGCAATAAAATGGATTCTATTATTCGAGCTTTTTGGTGGGGACATGAGACTGGAGAAAAGAAATTGCACTTGTTGAATTGGGAAAGAGTCTGCCAACCTAAAAGATTTGGAGGGCTAGGATTTAAATCCTTTAAAACCATGAATCAAGCTATGCTCAACAAACAGTTCTGGAAAATTAACCAGAAGCCCCAATCTCTGCTAGCTAGGACTTACAAAGCCAAATACTTCCCTAGAGATTCCTTAATGGATTGCTGTCCTAAGCCCCATTACTCCTGGGTATGGAGGAACATCATTAAGCAAAAATCCAATATTGAGAGAGGGAACTTGGTGGGTGGGTGATGGGTACAACATTCCTCTCCAGCATAAAGATTAGTATCATTGCCTTTCTCTCAATCTTCATGACCAGAGGCTTCCAACTGGTACTGTAGGAGACTTAATTGATCACAATTCTGCTTCCTGGAACCATAATTTGGTCAGATCTCTATACCCTCCTCCTGTGGCTAGTCAAATCTTGCAAACACCCATTTCTAGAACCAAGTCTGTCTCAGATAAGCTGGTTTGGAGGCATTCCTATGATGGAGAGTATAAGGTCCGGATAGCTTATGAGTTGCTTAATTCAGAGCACTTGGCCCCACCCCAACAAGTTCTTAGAAACCAAGAGGTTTGGTACAAGATTTGGAAAGTGAAGACCCCTTTGAAGATAAATACTTTTGTGTGGAGATTGCTTCATGACAGTATTCCCACCTTTTCCAATCTTAAGCAACGAGGAATTTCGATTGATTCCACCTGTCCTTTCTGTAATGATCATGAGGAAACCAGTACTCATCTCTTTCTCCTCTGCCCTTTCTCTAGGGCCTGTTGGCATGGTTCATCCTTGGGAATCCATTCTTCTGACTTCAGCAATATCTCCATTCAGCATTGGTTATCTACTGTTATTACTATTCACAATTACAAGGATCCTGGCTCCATGAATTATCTGCAATCCCTCTTCATCACCTTGTGGACTATTTGGAACCATAGGAACCAAGTGGTTCATGAAGGTATATCTCCTAATCCTATGCAAGTAATTCTCACGGTTCAAACTTTGTCTTGCAGGTACGGTAATGCATTCTCTGACCAACAAAACTCAAACTGGTTCTCAAGTAGACCTAAACCACCAACCCAGTCAGCTGTAGGACCCTGGCAATTAATTATCAAAGTTGCTGGTTTCAGAAACAAGAAGAAGAATAGAAGGGCCTATGTATATGAAGCTATAAACACACAGGGAGATTTTATGTTTTTTGGTGTTAATAGTAGTTTGGCAAGAATAGCACCTGGAGTTTTACTTGAAGCTGTGGTGGAAGCTTGTCTCATTGCAGAAAACCATGGTCTTCATCATGTTTTGTTTCTAAGTGACTGCAGAGGTTTAGTCAAAGTCTTCAACTCTGGAAGAGCTTCTGATGGGCAGGACAATGTTAGACTTGCTGACATCAATTTTCTTGTTCTACATGGATTCCTCTGTAAAATGATCTTAGTCCCTCACGTGCTGTGTAAGTCTTTATGTAATATAGCTAGACAGGCAACTATAATGCCTCTTAAACTTTGCTGGTTTAATCCAGCCTTTTTGTAATCTCCCTTATTTGGTATCAAAAAAAAAAAGTCTATGTTGAACTTTTTAGTGACAGTTGTTTTATTTAATGATATTTGTGAAACTATAAAATTTCTCTTACAGAAATAAGACTACGTAGACTTTCTTTTAAGCATACTTAATTAATCATTTACAGGAGGGTGCTTGTATAAATTAACATAATTAGTAGTCTCCTCTTACTGCAATAAAAAATTATATATTTTAGCCCCCGCCGGCGACGCCAACCCAGTCCCTCGCCGCCGCCGTCGACCAGCCTCTTTTTTTTTTTCACTCACTCACTCCGATTCAATCTCACTCAGTCACAGCGCCGACGCCGACCTAGCCCCCGACGCCATCAACAACAGCGACGTCCCCAACCTCTCCCCAGACGACGCTGTCGAGCTCGACTCCAAATGTGTGAGAAGATTGTGAAAAGAGGGTACTGAAAGTTTCAGGTCTATTTGGCTTGGTGGGACTAGAGAGAAGCTACTTGGAAATTGCTTGATCTTTGGATCCTTCTCGTTTTACCCAACATTTTTTTGGATGGGAGAGACCCCACCAAAAATAGGAAGCTTATAATTTATTATGGCAATTTATTATTGTTATTTATGGATTGGAATGTTATGAACTTATGAACTAAATAAATATTCTTGGAATGTATATTGAATTTTATAAAATTATTTTTCTTTTTATGATTGGTCTTGGTTTTAGTAAAACTCCTTTTTAAGAACAAAGTTTCATTCAGTTCTACTAGCAACCAAATTTGTGAAACAATTTAGGACAAATATAAGTTCATTCATTCCGTGTACTGTTATTTCTTGATTTTTGTTTCTCTACCAAAGAAAAAAAAATGGAATGTAATAAAAAGAGGGAATAAATTAGAAAATCAAATTTAGATCAAGCTTACTAGTCTTTAGAAGGAAGATGCTTTTAGATGATACAAAATTCGCTGTCAAGATCAAAGTTGTCCAATACTATAAGGACATAGCCTTGAAGTGATACTTGCCTTTTTTGAACACATATCTTGCTCGTGTTGCATCCATTACAATTGAGCACTTGCCTTGGTTAGCTTCCGACCTCCATTCCCTTTAGATTTTTACCTTTTTAGTTTAAAGACAACTTTTCTCATGACTCTGAAATTGTTGACTGTAACTTGTAAATAGTGGAGAAAAAAGTGGTGAGTCTATGTGAAAGTAATTATCCATCGCTCACAGTTGACCACTTCATTAAGTTGTGACAAAATTTCTAATTATAGAAGAACTGTTTTACCTTTCTATTGGTTACAATTTTTTTGATGCTTATTGAAAGTGCAACAAAAAATCTTTTGTGAATTTCGATATTTTAGGAGTCGGCGATCGCAAGTTTGAAGGAGTGGTTGGCGGATCCCGCAATTGAGAGCAACCCGATTCTGAGGTTGATTGCTGGGATCGTGTTTACAGTGAGGCTCTTAAGCACACCAACGCTGGTGGCACTATGGAACTGTAAGTCTTAAATTTTGAAAAAAAATAATTTGGGATTAAGGTTGTTGTTTAGTATTAGTTCAGGAGAGTTATTGATATAGTAATAAAAGACTAGAGTAGGAATAAATCAAAATTAGACATTATTGTGCTTCACATTATTGTTGTAAGATAGTGCATTAAATAAACTGTATCAAGAGAATATTATTGATGTAAAAAAGTCCGTATCAGGTTTGGGTTTAACTGTAGAAAGATTTTAGACAAAGGATAAACTATCCAAGGAGATTCTGAACTAGCGCGTGAGTACTTATTTTGTAGTTTGGAAAGAAGGGCGAGCACTAGCATTGAAAAATGCTAAAGGCATATTTAAGGCATTTTTGACATTTTAGAGGACAAAACCACCTGCATCAAACAATGCTAAACCATACTATTGCAAAAATTTTTGCAATAGTGCTACAGTACAATTCTAAACTTAGAATTGTACTGTAGCACAATGCTAAAAAAAATATATATATATTTTATTCAGTCCCTTTTTTTCCTCACAGCCCAGAATTATTTTCTCTCTCTTCCATCTCTTCTCTTTTCTCCATCTCTGCTCTTTCCTCTCTACGGACCCGACCCAAACGCAACCTCTGCTCTCTCTTTCTTCTCTCTTCCTTCTCTGTTGGGTCCGGTGTTTGGGTTGTGGTGTTTGGGTCGTGGGTCCAGTGTTTGGGTCGTGGTTGGGTTGTGGGTCCGGTGCTTGGCTCGTGGGCGACGGCGTGGGTGTGGTGGGTGTTGTTGATCGTCGAGCTGGGTTTGGTGGGTGGATCGGTTGGGTTGATCGGTGGGTGGATCGGTTTGAAACAGTAGATTTGTTGATCAGTGGGTGGATCATTGGTAGCTCCGGTGATGATTTTTTTGAATGGGTTTGCTCCGGTGGGTTTCGAATAGGCTGGGTTTCAAATCGGCGGTGTGGATTCGGATCGGTGGTGGGTGTGGTGGCCGTTGTTGGCTTTGGTTTGATGGTTTGTGTGTGGGTCACTGTTGGTTCTCTGTATTTTTTTTTTTTTTTTTTTTTCTGGCTATGACCGGTGCTTAAAGGGGTTGTGGTGGTGGTTGGGTCGGGTTTGGTGGCCGTTGTTGGCTTTAGTTTGGTGGTTTGTGTGTGGCTGGTGTGTGGGTCACTGTGTTGGTTCTCTGTTTTTTTTTTTTTTTTTTCTGGCTATGACCGGTGCTTAAAGGGGTTGTGGGTGGTGGTTGGGTCCGGGGTTTGGTGGCCGTTGTTGGCGGGTGGCCGTTGTTGGCTCTAGTTTGATGGTTTGTGTGTGGCTCTGTTGATGGGTCTGTGTGGTTCTGTGAGAGGAGCTGGTGCTAGAGGTTGAGGGAGGTTGAGGGAGGCTGAGGAAAAAAAAAAAAAAAAAAACGGTTGGAAAGCCTAGGAAAGTAGAACTGGAAAAAAAATTGGTTAAAAAGAAATAATAAAAAAAGATTAAATAATAATATTTTAATAAGAATAGAGTTTTACGATGTGAGAGGTATTGTAAAATGGGATGGTATAAATAATAAAGTGGTTTTTTGAGATGGTATAATAGTATAGGATAGCATTTTTCAATGCTAGTGCTCTTACCTGAACATGTAGCATACATTATTATATGTTTTTATTGTTGATTTATGAAACAGAATTTGATTTGCATTGATGGGAACTTCTTTGTGAAGGTACTGACCGGTTATCTATTTGTTGAAAAAGGGGTGTGTATTTTTTTTTTTTGAGATGTTGAGCATTATGCTATAATAGCTAGTAAGTGTATTGATAAACTCTATATAAATTGAACTTTTCTTTTGCAGGTTAGATATTCATTATTTGTGATAATTTTGGATTTTTTCTTATAGGTGTACGCTTGGCTTGAGCATAGTAAGTAAAATTTGTTTAAATACTTACAAAACACTATACTTGTGATGTTGATGATTGATTTTGTGGTGGGTTGTTGTATTTGAGTAAGCGGGTGACTTATATGGTGTTATAAGATGGTTTAAATTTAAATTAGGAGTGTCATGTTTTTTTGAATTGTGAATGAATATTGTTGATGTATATGTGATGGATATTATGTAATTGTTTCTAATACTTGTAAGCAATATATATCGTGATGTTGATTATTGTTTTTATGGTGGGTTATTGTATTCGAGCAAGCAGGTAGTTTGTATGGTGTTATAAGGTGGTTTAAATTTATATTGGGAGTGTCTTATTCTTTGGAATTGTAATGAATATTGTTGATGTATATGTGATGGATACTATGTAATTGTTTCTAATACTTGTAAGCATTATATATCGTGATGTTGATTATTGTTTTTATGGTGGGTTGTTGTATTTGAGCAAGTGGGTAGCTTGTATGGTGTTATAAAGTGATTTAAATTTATATTAGGAGCATCTTATTTTTTGGAATTGTGAATGAATATTGTTGATGTATATGTGATGGATACTATGTAATTGTTTCTAATACTTGTAAGTATTATATATCGTGATGTTGATTATTGTTTTTGTGGTGGGTTGTTGTGTTGAAGCAAGCGGATGGCTTGCATAGAGTTATAAAGTGGTTTAAATTCATATTATTAGGAGTTTTTTTTTTTTTTTTTTTAGAGAAGAATTTTTTCATCATTGAAAATACATTTTTACATTTTGTTGGAGTGAGAGGATAGCCAAACCATTGATTAGTCTATTCAATCAAAAAGATAATCTTTTTAATTTTGATCATTCATATCATCCTGTGGTCCAGCGATAGATGCAAGTTGACCATAAACCGAGCATAACATTCCCAATCAAAAAATGTCCAAATCCGCTTCAATATAGGTAGGCTGTCCCAATTACCTACGTGATTAGAACTCCACGCGTTAAGATTCCAACGCTAAATTTTCAATCATACAATATTTATTGCATGCATACGCTTTTCTAGCCTCCAAGCATGTCCTTCTTCTTCTAAGGTCAAACATACAAAATTTAGTCAATATTAACTAGTTTTTCAAAAACTATTCCTAACCAAACTACAAACTATTGCAATACCAACGGTATTATAAGTATTATTTTATAAAAATATTGTTAGCCGCTCTAATATGTTATCTATTATATAATATCATTCATTCTAATTTTGAAAAATAAATGTCATTAATCTATATATACATATAAAACCGAAACTTTTGAAATTCCCACAAATTTCCACATCAGCATAATATTAAAAAAAAAAAAAAAAACGTAATAAAACTTTTTGAAATCCCGACTCTGCCTTTCCCTTTCACGAAGCCATGCTAAAGGCCAAACCAGCTCCCCAAATCCCAGATCTCCACCTTTGACAAACAAAATGCAGACTATCTCCTTCCTCTAAAACAAAAAAACAAAATCCCGATTATTAGCGAACTGAAAACCAGCGTAAGAAACCTCCTCCTCTCCCATTCCGGTATCTATCTCCAATGATCCAAACAACCCAATCATTGCTTTGAGGTACGCTTCTTTTCATCTTTTTTCATCTTCTTAATTGTTTCTCCCTCAGCCTCAGGCCTTAAATCTCTCTCTCAATTGAAGTTTTCTATTTTCAACTTTTCCGGTCCCAGCTCCACCAAACTTATTTCCCATTTTTCAAATTTCAAAGCATTTTATAGAAGAAGAAGAGAATAAGGTAGTGGATCTTATTGTGGGCAAAAGAAAATAAAAATAAAGAGAAGATGAAAGAGATGACAGAGAGATACGGAGGGCACTGTGAGAGAAAAAAAAAAATTTCTTTGGAGTTATGAAATTTTATATTTGTAGCTTTGGGTGATACCAACGATGGCAGAAATATTGCTTCAGCATCGGCGTTGAAATTCGAAGACTTTCAAGAAAAGAGTTTGGAACATTACACCTGGTGCTTAACATGGAATGCATGGAGGGATAGGAATGGGCTCAGTTTCTATTACTATAAGAGAAGAAGAAGAAGAAAGAGACGAAAAGAGTTACAGTGAGAGGAGATAATAATGTAGGGAGGGTAGATTTTAGCAAAAGTGAAAACAGAAGCTTCATTAAAGTTGCGTGATATATAAACACCATTCTATATTTACTAAATTATAAAAATACCAATTTGAGTATTGACCAACTAGAGAACTTGATTTGGCCTAAGGCAACTTTTTCAATTTTTTATTCTTTGCTTTAGTCATTGTCTTGGCCTGCTGCACTTTTGTAATTTTTTATTTATTTCCTTTAGTCATGTCTTCTGTTTGTGGCAGTGTTTAGCCTACTTCTTGTCCTGTAGCCTAGGTGGATAGGCCTGTTGTGGCTCAGGACCCTATTCTTATACTTTTGTACTCTTGTCATTTTTTAATATATCAACTCTACCTTCTTCTGTCAAAAAAAAAAAAAGATATCTTTTTATTGTGCATTAGATTAATAATAATAATAATAATAATAATAATATATTATTATTATTATTATTATTATTATAGAACTAATTTATATATATTAGCAATAACCCACAATATGTCAACGTTGAAATATTCTATAGAAAATGTTAAGGACACAATTTCTATTTTGTGGCGTTGTGGGAATTTTAGTATCCTTAGCATTGCCCATATTCTATTCTAATAGATAAACTGAAATGAGCATCGAAACTACATTCATAACATTAGAATGAAACTTTTTAATATGTACATGTTATATAAACTTTTTATTTAAATGTGTTACATTTAGTATTAATATTATTATTTTTGCTAGATTTTGCTAATAAATCATTACTGTCAAAAAAATAAAAAATAATAATTCAAAGGTTTATATATTATGTTTTCTTTTTAAGAAAATATACTATAAAAAATGCAATTATCTATGAATATATGTTTTAAACTATCCAATACACATTTTTTTTTTTTTAGTTATACAATGTTATTAAGATTTGTTTCTTAAAAAAAAAAAATGCTATTTATGACTATAACTTATTTTAGAATGAATGCAATGTCTATTGGATAGTTTATATCAATAATTTTCAAATGGCATCTTACATTGTATTATTAATGTCATTTCCTATTTAAAAGCATTTCATACATTTATGCTAAATATTCCTCTCTTTTTTTAGTTATTATTATGCTAACTATTTCAACTTAATATAATGATACTCTCTTCTAAACTTATTTTATAGTTTTTCCTGTGCATCGCACGGGTTTAGCGACTAGTTATAATATATAAGTCAATAAGTAGAACACTTAAAACAAAATTCAGCTTCACACTTCCATAAACTTTTTATTACACGTAAAAAATTGTAGAATTTTTTAATTTTTTTTAATATATATATTTAGATTTTTAGATTTTAAATATATATATATATATATATATATTTATTTATAGATATAGATATAGATAAAAATTTTCTTCTCCCATAATTTCTAAGTTAATAAAAATCTTAATTTAATTACAATTCAAATTCTTCACTTGACCCATCCTTATTTAATTATTGTACTATACAACACCTAAAAAGAAAACATTTATATATTATAAAAAAATAAAAAATAAAAAACACGCATCCAAGCCTCCCATTCAGACAAAACTCTAAACCTAGAACAATAGAACCTACTCCCAATCACTTCCATCCAAGCCTCTTCTTTGCGGTATCTAGATCTCTCTCAATCTCCTTCCATCCAGTTTCGTTGTAACAGAAAGAGCGTCAAGTGGATCCACTGGAGCCTGGAGCATACACATGGACATGGCAGTAGTTGGTCAATTTATTGAAAAAAAGGAATTAAAAACACCACTACCACACGACATGACCATTCGGTGGCTTGACAAAATTTACAAAAAAAAAAAAAAAAAAAAAAAAAAAAAAAAAAAGCCAACTCAGCTTAGTAGTGTCTAATTGTTCTCAATAATTATTGTGGGGCCAGAGGGTTTATGACCCCAGCCCATTTCATGTTAAGGCCAAAGGCCTGCGCCGAGGAGAGACAGAGTCGAGGACGCACCATGGGAGTCAAGGATGGCCTAAGGAAATGGCCTAGGACAAGCTCCTACTCGGCAGACCATAAATGCCCCTAAAGGGAAGAGTGATCACAGTGCGGAAACAACATAAGTAAAAAAGGCTGCCAGTACTGCAATAAAGCATTCTGTACCTGACAAGACCATACCCTTCAACTTTAGCAACCACTCCCCAACCACTCTAGGTATGGGCTGATAAGACAAGTCTTAAGTTTTAGGAAGTTGAGCATTACACGTGGATGCTGGTAAGAGGGTAAATGCCCGTATAAAAGGATGAGAGAGGCAGTGTGGAAAAAGGGGGGAGGACGATGAGTCCTCCCAGCCATGGCGTCCTTAAGATAAGGAGAATAATAAGAGCTCAAAACTCCCTAGACTCCTCGGATGAGATTCATTAGCCGGAACCAACCCAAACTATCGTCCGGTGACCAAGGCCTAGCCTTTCAAACCCACGCTCTACAAATGATATTGTCTGGGCCCTCTTTACGTACGAGCCCAATATTATCTTGGGATCGTCACAAATCGAGCCCTTACAATGAGTCCTTCCAGCCATGGCGTCCTTAAGATAAGGAGAATAACAAGAGCTCAAAGCTCCCTAGACTCCTCGGATGAGATTCATTAGCCAGAACCAACCCAAACCACCGTTCGGTGACTAAGGTCTAGCATTTCAAACCCACGCTCTACAAATGATATTGTCTGGGTCCTCTTTACGTACGAGCCCAATATTATCTTGGGATCGTCACGAATCGAGCCCTTACAATTATATTTTATTGAATCATTTCAATATGTGAATGCTTAAATCCCATGACAATGCAGGTATGCATTCTTTCTTTCTTTCTTTTTCTTTTTTTTCATTTTGTTTAGTTTCTTTAAGGTTATTATTGGTTTTTTGTCTTCATGCGATTTTAATTATTAATGAATTCAAAACATTCAAAAACATTGTCAAGTTTCTAAAGGCTCCTTCTTTGTTTTTGTATTTTGTTTTTATTAAATTGATTAGGTTTTGTGTATTGGTTGCCTTTTGTTTAAACTAATTTTCTTAGCTTTGATCTAATTTATATGCTTAGGGTTAGGGTCTTAGAATTAATGATTAAATATGGTTAGAATTAATATATTAATTTTAACAATTTTCTTATTTGATTTTTATGTTACATCAAATTATCAAGATGTTCTACATGTGTATTCTTGAATTATCAACTTTTATTTTAATTTATAATATTATCATGATTATATTAATTTAGATTTATCAATTGTTTAGTACTTTTTTTTAAATAATTATCAATTTAAAATTCAATTTGGAATTATCATTTTAATTTAGTTTTAGGAAGAAATCTTACCCCTTATTTTAGTGAGATAATTATTTACACTTGATAATTTTTTATTTTATCTTTTTTTTTTTTTTGAGAAACTTATCTTTATTGAATCTATTAAAATATATAATTATTTATACATTTATTTTATAAGCTTTTTCATAAAATCATGCAACGCACGGGTCTATAACTAGTATATATATAAAACCGAAATCTCTGAAACTCCCACAATTTTCCATATCAGCATAATATTTAAAAGCCTCTTAAACTCCTATAATTTTCCACGTCAGCACAATATTTAAATAAAATTATCATTTTACTTAAATAAAATTATTTTTGTTTAGTTCAAACTTAACCAAAAGTGAAACTCTATCTCTTTAATAAGTCCAACTTAAACTCAAACTCATCATTATCATTTTTTTTAAAATAAAATTATTTTTGTTAATCAAAACTTAACAAGGAGTGAAAATCTATTTCTCTAACAAGTCCAACTTAAACTCAAACTCATCATTTTTTTAAATAAAATTATATTTGTTTAGTCCAAACTTAACAATGAGCGAAACTCTATCTCTCTAACAAGTCTAACTTAAACTCAAACTCAAATGTTGATATAAAAAAAATAATTAAAAAAAAAAAAAAACTTGAATAAATCTGTGGGGCCCGGCCCAGAAATAATGGGCCAATTCCAAATTCAGGCCCGTCCGAGGAGCGTCCTGTCCAAAGAGAAACCACGTATGAAACATTACTCAACCCCAATAAACGCCAAGGAAGCCTGTCCGAGGAGTAATTCCTTCTCAGACATCACGAAACCCAGACGAGGAGCTCTCCCAGCCACTTCAGTTCATCCCCCCAACATATAAAATGAATAAAATCCAAAATATCTCATGGGGAGCTGCCACCACATTAATTGCGCCTCAACCACCCTCTTGGCCGCATTAATGAGGAAATGACCCCTGAACAGTACCGCCTTGGCCACAAAGGGAGAGATGAGGGCGTCTGATGGGACAGGTACTCAAGTAGATGCTTGGATGATCAACAAATGTAAGGTTGAGATGAGAGGAGAGGAACTATATAATGTAGTGAAGTCCCACAAAGAAGGGAACAAAAAATACTGTATGAGGAACTAAAGAAATAGAAATATACGTGAGAGATCCATTCTTGTGCTTGGGTTTTCTGCAACAATACTGTCCATGTATCAAACCGAATAGGTTCACTGAAGCTAAGTTCTTTGACCCATCCTCTACAAATATTTATTGTGGGTTGCGCTTTGGGCCAGGGCCTGATCAATAGAACTTGGGCCAGGAAAATCGTGCAACTACAATTGGCGCCGTCTGTGGGGAGAACTAAAGCATCAGCTAGTACAACGGTCGAGCATGGCAGAACTGGCTCCGCACCAGGAGGATCCTCACCAGGCTAATTCCCAACGGACACAACCCGCCGAGTCCTAGAGGCAAAATAACCCCGTCAACCCAGGCCCCAGGGGAAACCATGAGGGAAGTATGCATACTACCCGGACCAGCCAGAGTCACACTCAGATAGGAAGTCACGTGTCTCAGAGGCGAAATAGTCACCAGGCCATGCAGCGAGAGATAGATGACCTAAAAAGGGAGTTACGGCGCGTGCGGCGAAGACAATCTCCCTCTGACTCAGGCGAATCTTCTAACGCGGAGGATGCGAGCTACAGACAGAGGTCAAGGACCCCCCCAAGTGAAACCTTTACCTACGAAAAGGAACCACGCCCTGTGCGGAAGTATGAGAGCACATCTAGCAAGGGTTCGGGAAACGACGCCATGAAGAAGGCGTTGGATCAGGTTTCAAGGTCCCCCTTCACGAATAGAATTGAAAGGGCTAAGCTGCCTCGACGGTTCAACCAACCAGCATTCGCCATCTATAGCGGTCGATCAGACCCGGTAGAGCATGTGAGCCAATTTAACCAAAAGATGGCGATCTACTCGCAAAACGAAGCCCTCATGTGTAAAATCTTCCCGTCCAGCTTAGGATCAATGGCGATGAGGTGGTTCAACGGCCTGAAGACAAATTCCGTAAGCTCTTACAAGCAGCTCACTCGGGATTTCTGCTCCCGCTTTATCACCAACACCAGAGTCCCCAGGCCCCTCGGTTCGCTATTGTCCTTGTCCATGCACGAGGGAGAAACTCTGAAAGCATACTCCGATAGATACTGGGAAGTATATAATGACCTGGATGATAACCATGATGTTGTCGCTATCAGCACATTCAAAAGCGGCCTCCCCACCGACCATGGCTTAAGGAAATCCCTCACTGGTAAACCAGTCGCCAACGTTGATCAGTTGAGGGATAGGATAGACAAGTACAAAAGAGTGGAGGAAGATCAGCTGCAAGGGAAGGGAAAGGAGAAGGTTATCCACCCCAAAGCAAATGATTTTAGGTCGGAACGGCACAACCCTGGTCAGCCGAGGAGAGATTTTTCACGACAGGTCGGGCAGAGTAACCCGCAAACAGTGAATGCCATATTCAGAGAGCCCGTACAACAGGTACTGGAGAAAGTAAGAGACGAGCCCTATTTCAGGTGGCCGGGAAAGATGGCTGGAGACCCTTCCAAACGTAACCAGAACCTGTACTGCCACTATCATCAAGACCATGGGCACACTACTAAGGACTGCAGGAATCTGTGGAATCATCTAGATCAATTGGTCCGAGAAGGAAAGTTACGTCACCTGCTGCACCCGTCGAGTGGCCACACCAGCCAAGCAACACAAGAGCCTCGAAAGGACGTGACCTTAAGACCACCCACCGGGACGATACATGTCATCCTCGCCGCACCAGGAAGAACGGGACCACCCATCCCCAGGGTGTTAGCTGTTGATCGGCTCCCCTCCGGGAGCAGGCAAAGGGAACACAAAAGGACAAAAAAGGGAAGCTCTTTGATACTGGGGTTCTCGGATGAGGATAAGAGAGGAACTATTCAACCTCACGATGATGCCTTGGTGGTCACTCTGAGGATTGGGGGCTTTGACGTGAAAAGGGTATTGGTGGATTCGGGAAGTGCAGTGGAGATAATGTACCCTGATCTATACAAGGGGCTGAACCTGAAGTCAGAAGATTTGGCAGTTTATGACTCCCCCCTTCTCAGCTTCGAGGGAAGAATGGTTACGCCAAAAGGACAAATCCGACTACCCGTACAGACTGGGGCGGAGGTGGTGGAGGTGAATTTTATCGTCGTCGACGCTTACTCACTCTACATCGCGATAGTCGCCAGGCCATGGATCCATTCCCTGGAAGCCGTAACCTCCACACTTCATCAGAGAGTGAAATACCCATCTAAAGGACAAGTAGAAGAGATCCGAGGAGATCAGGCCGTATCCAGGCAGTGTATGGTGGCCGCCGTCTTACACCGGCCCCCTGCCGAGTCCTCGGCCCCTGAAAGTTTATAGCAATCAACCGCCTCGGCAGAGCAAGACGACGGGCTGGCCGAGGAGATAAGGTGTGAAAGTTTAGATAAAATCGCTGTCAACGACGACCCGGAGAAGTTCTTCCTGGTCGGCTCTGAATTGCCCTCTCAAGAAAAGGAGGAACTGGTCAGATTTCTTAGAGAAAATGTCGGCGTGTTCGCATGGGACGCCTACGACGCCCCGGGCGTCGATCCTAGCCTTATTTGTCACCACCTGAACGTTAACCCCTCTTCCACTCCGAAGAAGCAGCCACCCCGACGCCCTTCAAAGGAACATGTTAGTGCCGTAAAAGACGAAGTGGCAAAGCTAAAAAGAGCGGGGGCTATCAAAGAGGTCTTTTACCCAGAGTGGTTGGCAAACACTGTGGTGGTAAAGAAGAAGACAGGGAAGTGGAGGGTCTGCGTAGACTTCACGGACCTGAACAAGGCGTGCCCGAAAGACCCATTCCCCCTACCCCGAATTGATCGATTGGTGGATGCAACCGTGGGGCACCCTCGAATGAGCTTCCTGGACGCTTTCCAAGGCTATCATCAGATACCCCTTGCGCTAGAGGACCAAGAGAAAACGGCTTTCATTACGCCCATCGGAAATTATCATTATAAGGTGATGCCGTTTGGGCTAAAGAACGCAAGCTCAACCTACTAAAGGATGATGACTCGGATGTTTGAGCCACAACTGGGCAAGATCATTGAGGTTTATATAGACGATATGGTTGTCAAGAGTAGAAGGGTGTCCGAGCACGTGAAGGACCTCGGAACAATCTTCACTATATTAAGGGAGCACCGGCTGCGGCTAAATGCCTCCAAATGTTCGTTCGGGGTCGGGTCTGGGAAATTCCTAGGGTATATGGTCACCCACAGGGGAATAGAAGTAAATCCCGATCAAATCAAAGCCATTAACAGTCTAAAGGCTCCTCGGAACCCGAAGGAAGTACAGAAGCTCACTGGTATGATCACGGCGTTGAACCGGTTCATATCGAGATCGGCGGATCGATGTCGGCCTTTCTACCTCCTGATAAACAAGTGGAAAGAGTTCGCATGGTCGGAGGACTGCGTTCAGGCTTTCCAGCAACTCAAAGACTACCTGTCCCGACCACCCATCATGTCCAGCCCTGAGGCAGATGAGGTGCTGTTTGCCTACATCGCCGTAGCTCCCCACGCTGTAAGCCTGGTACTGATACGAGATGATAATGGGGTGCAGCGACTGGTGTACTATGTGAGCAAATCACTACATGAGGCCGAGGTGCGATACCTGCCTTTAGAAAAGGCAATTCTGGCAATAGTGCACGCAACCCGAAAACTTCCTCATTACTTTCAGGCGCACACGGTCATCGTTCTGACTCAGCTTCCCCTCCGAGTAGTGCTTCGAAGCGCTGACTATACAGGAAGGGTCACCATGTGGAGTGCGCTCTTGCGAGCCTTTGATATAAAATATATGCCCAAATCCTCCATCAAAGGACAGGTCCTCGCAGACTTGGTAGCGGAGTTTGCTGAGCCCTCCATAGAAACAATAACCGAGGAGAGGGACATGGATGGAAAGTCGGTTGGTGCGATTTCAACAGGGAGGAACATGCATTGGAAGGTCTACGTAGATGGCGCAGCCAACCAGAGAGGGTCAGGAGTTGGGATAGTTTTAATATCCCCGGACGATGCTGCCATTGAAAAATCATTAAGGCTAGGATTTTCGGCTACGAACAATGAAGCCGAATACGAAGCCTTACTTCAAGGGATGACGATGGTTCAAAGGTTGGGCGGAAGGATAATAGAAGCGTTCTCGGACTCCAGACTGGTGGTCGGACAGGTGATGGGTGAGCTGGAAGCCCGAGATATTAGGATGCAGGAGTATCTGGGACAAGTCAAGCGGCTGCAGACGAATTTTGAGTCCTTCAATCTGACACACATTTCCAGGAGTGTCAACACCCATGCAGACTCGCTGGCTACTCTCGCCACGTCCTCGGCACATAATCTACCGCGAGTAATCCTGGTTGAAGATCTAGCCCAGGCAAGTCCCATCAGCAGAGGCCCTGCCAGAGTCCATCAGATCAGAAAGAGTCACAGCTGGATGGATCCCATAAAGAACTTCCTTCAAAACGACGTCTTGCCAGAAGAAAAATTGGAAGCCGAGAAGATACGAAGGAATGCTCCTCAATTTTGGCTATCAGAGGACCACGAACTATATCGGCGCTCTTACTCTGGACCGTACCTACTCTGCGTGCCTCCGGAGGAATCTGAATCTCTACTTGAGGAGTTACACGAGGGGATTTGTGGAAGTCATACCGGAGGGAGATCGCTGGCGCACAGGGCACTTACCCAAGGGTATTGGTGGCCGAACATGCAGAGAGAGGCCCAGGAATACGCTAAGAAGTGCGATCAGTGCCAAAGATTCGCCCCGAATATCCACCAACCCGGAGGAGTTCTCAACCCCCTCTCGAGTCCATGGCCGTTCGCACAATGGGGCCTTGATCTAGTTGGACCCTTCCCCAAGGCCGCGGGGAACAAGCGGTATATAATAGTCGGAACGGATTACTTCACTAAATGGGTGGAGGCTGAACCATTGGCCAACATTAGGGACGTGGACGCCCAAAAATTCATCTGGAAGAATATCATCACCCGCTTCGGGACTCCGCGTACACTCATTTCCGACAATGGTCTGCAGTTCGACAGTAAAAACTTTAGGGAGTATTGCCGCGAGTTTGGAATCATCAACCGATATTCCACCCCCGCCTACCCTCAGGGGAATGGGCAGGTCGAAGCCGTGAACAAGGTCATAGTGAACGGACTGAAGAAGAGACTGGGCGAGGCAAAGGGGAGATGGGTAGAAGAACTCCCCCACGTCTTATGGACTTATCGGACGACGCCGCGACGATCGACCGGTAAGACCCCCTTCTCGATGACTTACGGGGCTGAGGCCGCACTCCCAATTGAGAACAACTTTCCCACACTAAGGTCTAGATCGTTTACCCCAAACGATAACGACGAGTTATTGGAACGGAGTCTGGACCTAGTCGAAGAACGAAGGGAAAAAGCGATGATTCACATGGCCTATTATCACCAGAAGCTGAGACAAGGGTATGATGCTAACGTCAAATCACGGCCTCTGGGTCCAGGTGATCTCGTGATGAGGAAGATTCTTGGCAGCGCAAAGAACCCCTCTTGGGGCAAGTTGGGGCCCAATTGGGAGGGACCATACCGTGTCACATCCGTGGCCGGAATAGGCGCCTACTACCTAGAAGATTTAGATGAAAAAGCTGTACCCCGACCATGGAATGTAAATAACCTCAGAAGATATTATTATTAATGAGAATGGCTTAGCATGCGTTTTCTTTCATGATTATCCACTGCTTGCTGGGCTACTGACAACTATTCATAGTTTTAAACAGAACCCAAGTCCTGCATGGCTCCTCGGATCACAGACTTGGGGGAAATTATTACTCATGACAACTCATATAAGTTTTAAACAGAACCTAGTCCTGCATGGCTCCTCGGACCATAGACTTGGGGGAAATTATTACTCATGACAACTCATATAAGTTTTAAACAGAACCTAGTCCTGCATGGCTCCACGGACCACAGACTAAGGGGAAATTAATACTTAAGGCAACTATTCATAGTTTTAAACAGAACCCAAGTCCTGCATGGCTCCTCGGACCACAGACTTGGGGGAAATTATTACTCATGACAATCATATAAGTTTTAAACAGAACCTAGTCCTGCATGGCTCCAAGGACCACAGACTAAGGGGAAATTAATACTTAAGGCAACTATTCATAGTTTTAAACAGAACCCAAGTCCTGCATGGCTCCTCGGACCACAGACTTGGGGGAAATTATTACTCATAAGTTTTAAACAGAACCTAGTCCTGCATGGCTCCACGGACCACGGACTAAGGGGAAACTCATGACAACTCATATAAGTTTTAAACAGAACTTAGTCCTGCATGGCTCCACAGACCACAGACTAAGGGGAAATTAATACTTAAGGCAACTATTCGTAGTTTTAAACAGAACCAGAGTCCTGCATGGCTCCACGGACCACAGACTAAGGGGAAATTAATACTTAAGGCAACTATTCATAGTTTTAAACAGAACCCAAGTCCTGCATGGCTCCTCGGACCACAGACTTGGGGGAAATTATTACTCATATATAGTTTTAAACAGAACCTAGTCCTGCATGGCTCCTCGGACCACAGTCTTAGGGGAAATTATTACTTATGATAGATTGGGGGACTATTACTTAAAGGAAATCATTTTAAGGCGTTCGCGCAGTCGGGCACCATCGCAACCCAAAAACCCCCTTCGTTTTGACCATTTACCTGTATCTACATCGTTGCAAATGTTTAAAGGGAAAAAAAAAAAAAGAGCGTTACTGGCATACATCCGTAGTAAGCAAAGCGAATATTTCATATTAGTATTCCGAGTACATTAGAAAAAGAGGTCCTTACAAAAGAATAAAGAAAAAACAGGACGACTCTCATTTAAAAAAAAAAAAAAGAAGCCTAAAGAGCTAAGCCTGGGCAGGAGGATCTTCTTTTGACTCGGGCTGAGGGGGAGGAACCTCTATGGAAGAGTCTGTGACATGATCTTTCGCCATATCAAGCGTAGATGCGGCATCAGGCACCACCGGATCCTGCTCAGAGGCCGTTTGGACATCATCAGGATGTTCTCGGATCTCCTTAGGATAGAAAATGCTCTCAGGCAGTCTCAGCGCCGAGTCAGCAGGAACTCCTGCAGCATCGAGGGCACGAGACCATGAGATGCTGCAATATTCCCGGCATACCTCGGGGATCTCCTCGGATAGCCTCACCTCCGTCTCTTCGGCCCCGAGCTGGCGAGCGGCACTCTTCTCAGCCTCTGTGGCCTCCCGGATCAGCTGGGCCTCCTCTTTGACCCGCCGCAGCTCATCCTCGACCTTTTGCAGAGCAGTCTTGAGGTCCTGCACTGCCTGTTTCTCGGTGGCGAGGTTGATCTGGGTCGCGAACAGCTCCTTGCGCTGGTCCTCCGCCTGGGCCTCAACAGTCTTCAAACCAGCGTCTGCAGATTTGCGTCGGTTCTCCGACTCCTTGAACTTGTCCGTGAGTTCAGCATAATCGTGCTGGAGGGACCCCAAGGTTTTCTCCACCTCCACCCGCGCCTGGATCTCGACCTCAGCCCGACTACTGTTACCGCGGCAAAATTCCTCAGCCACGAATACCTGCTGAGTAATCTACAAACAAAGCAAGATTACTTTAATCTAACAAGGCCAAATAAATCAATGAAACAGTAAAAAGATTACTTACCATCGCGAGATCCCTTTTAAGGGATAGGAAAATCTTGGGCTGAGAGAACCGCTTATAAGCCTCCATATCCCGAGGAAGGAGTAGGGGCTGCTCTAAGGCCTCGGCCACGTATCCCGCCCGGCCTCGGTTGTACTCCCGGATCGAAGCATTGTAGGGGATGGCCACCCCATCCAGCTCCAACCTGGGACCCCATACACGCGGGGCAGCACGTACCTCCGCAAGATTCTCCTCGTCCCGACTCTCCGAGGAGTTGCCCCTTCTGCTCCTTGGCGCGCGAGTGGTTTTCTGCTGCTTGGTCGGCTGGGCAACCACCTCGCCCTCCTCAGGAGTGTCGGCCGGCCTTTTCTTCTTTAGGTCTGGATTAACCTTAAGGCCAAGGTCCGAGGTGTCCGTAGGGGCCACAGGAGGGAGGGTCTTGCCCTGTGGAGGAGTTGGTGCCTTCGAGGACTGCCCTTTTGATGACTGTCCTTTTGACGACTGGCCTTTCCCTCGGGTGGCCATCAGCTCCTTTAGAGTTTTTCCTTTTCCTGCCATGGGCTCTATCTCTTCGTCCGAAGTATCGTCCGAGCAGATAATGATGGAAGGAACACCAACTGCAGAATGTCGGTCCCGCTCTCCTTCGGGATCAGAAAGTTCCACCAGGGGGGTCTGCTGAACTTCCTCCTCAAAATAAAACTCGTCTATCTCTGCCTCAAGGGAAAGACGAGATGATTCAGCTTCCTCTTCAATTTGAACGACAGCACCAGGCTCGTTTGGTGGAGGTAACTGCTCTGCCAAGTAGGGATCTCTAACACCGGGCAACACAACTGGTGGCAGATCGTGTTCAACTAGGAACCCGTCCCTGGACACGTCAATCCTAGCCAACCTCGGACTACAAGCCCTTATGACATGACCGATAGCCTGGAAAGAGCTGCTCAGAGGTTGATAGCCCAGAACCAGATGGGCAGCACGCAACTGCCCGTCCTCGGAAACGTAGATCTCCGACCTAAGAAGGTAGTTCAACGCTGGCACGTTCACAAAGTTTATTCGAGGGGCGACGTGAATTTTATCTGCAAACAATCAAGGAAAAGGGGATTAGTTCACGAAATCTTCCAATTATAAAGAAAGCAAAAAAATGTAACCCCTCAATGCTAAATCCTATCCCAAAAGGGACCGATCCTAGAGACGCCGCACCTGGGTTTCCTACCCGAGTTGGACAATGAATACCGTCGAACCACTCCCCAAAAGCAATAAGGAAATCATTCTTCACTGTCTTATTGGATATTGGGAGACAAGAGATCAACCTAACGTCCTCGTTTCGGGATTTAAGATAATACCCCTCATCCCCGAGGCGATGACATTCGTACAGATAAGCCACATCGTGCCAAGTAAGGCCTAGATTCATCCGCTCGTTTAAGACATCTACACAGCCTAGTATCTTGAACATATTCGGGGCACACTGGTACGGCGTCAACCTATGGTTGAACAAGTACTCCCTTGTAATCCTACGCATGGGAAGTGTCATCCCTCCCTCTATGAAAGCAATCATGGGGATAACGACTTCTCCCTCACGCCTATCTATCAATACTCCTACAAGAGGACAGTACCGCAGCCCAACCCCCGGGGGAATGTGGTATTTTGCCCTAAAGGCCTCCATAGCGGCTGAAGTTTTTACTAATTTCTCAAATCTACCCATCGGAACTGAACTGGGGAAACGAAAGTAAAAACTAAGAAGAAAAGTAGAGTCCGAGGAGGGAATTGAAACGGCGAGATGAACAAAACGTACCGGTACTTTCACAAAACGCTCGACGGGACGCCTAGAAATCTCTCTTGGACGAAACGCTTCACAGAAAACGGCTACGGTGGCGTAACAGACGCAAGTGCTGGTATATCTCTGGTATTCGATGGGGTTCTCTGGAGTCTTCTGAGGTTTACGAAATGCAGATAAAAAGAAGAAACTGAACCCCTTTGACGTCTTATATAGCCAGGAGGAGAGAGAAAAGATCGCTCCCGCCTAAAAACACGAGAAAAAACGATGGCCGTTCGATCTATGCCACACCGTTGGATGAGGGAACATAACGCCTCCAGAAGTTAATGGCCGCGCCTCGTAAATTGTAGCGCGTCAAAAGTAACGGACCACACGCGCGCCACACGCTCTCCTTATTTCCATCCTCTCCCAAACATCAAAACCCCGTTTTTTCCTCCTCAGAATGAGATGAAAACCAGAGTTTTGAGGGGCTATTGTGGGGCCCGGCCCAGAAATAATGGGCCAATTCCAAATTCAGGCCCGTCCGAGAAGCGTCTTGTCCAAAGAGAAACCACGTATGAAACATTACTCAACCCCAATAAACGCCAAGGAAGCCTGTCCGAGGAGTAATTCCTCCTCGGACATCACGAAACCCAGACGAGGAGCTCTCTCAACCACTTCAGTTCATCCTCCCAACATATAAAATGAATAAAATCCAAAATATCTCATGGGGAGCTGCCACCACATTAATTGCGCCCCAACCACCCTCTTGGCCACATTAATGAGGAAATGACCCCTGAACAGTACCGCCTTGGCCTCTCAACTCACAAAGGGAGAGATGAGGGCGTCTGATGGGACAGGTACTCAAGTAGATGCTTAGATGATCAACAAATGTAAGGTTGAGATGAGAGGAGAGGAACTATATAATGTAGTGGAGTCCCACAAAGAAGGGAACGAAAAATACTGTATGAGGAACTAAAGAAATAGAAATATACGTGAGAGATCCATTCTTGTGCTTGGGTTTTCTGCAACAATACTGTCCATGTATCAAACCGAATAGGTTCACTGAAGCTAAGTTCTTTGACCCATCCTCTACAAATATTTATTGTGGGTTGCGCTTTGGGCCAGGGCCTGATCAATAGAACTTGGGCCAGGAAAATCGTGCAACTACAAGATCCTATATTAAGATTATCCTAAACGTGGCTTTATTTGGATAAATATAAAAATCATCAACTATTGATAAAGTTCAACTTCTTTGGATAATAGAACAATTCTACTTCAACTTCTCTAAAAAGTAATTTTCATACATAAACCACCAAACTTTTTTTAGCCATTTTTTACAAGATAAACAAGCTTGCAATAATTGAAATTATTCTTTTGAATGCAACCCATCTTTCTCTTACATTTCTCTACTATTTAGTCATATATATTTTGTTTTAATTCAATAATTTCTAAGCAGTGAATCATTTGTTTCTTTAATATCTTTTTGGTCTTTTAGAAGTTTTAATATCTGAAATTTTCTGACAATTTTTTTGTAAGCCATTGCACGTTCAAGCAATGACTTCTTTATCAAATTGTAACACAAATTGAAGTCATACAAGAGCAATGGTGTAGTTTCTTAATCAATTTAATATTTTATAAAATTATTTTAGTCTGTCTCACAAATATTTAGGTTCCTGTGCATAGCACGAGTTAGCAACCAGTTATTATTATTGTTATTCTGAACCCACACAAATTGACACAATATTGTCCGTTTTGGCAATATCATGGACTCCTCATAGTTTTGTTCAATAGCAAACAATATTGTGCTAATTGTGTGTGCATCCTAACAAATGGTATTAAAACTAGGGACAACTCTCCTTTGAGTTGTGGTAGGTAAGACCTAATTTAGTTGAGTCCCACATCACTTAAGTGAGTGTGCCAAGCTAGGTTCATAAGGAGGATATCTTAATAATTGTTACAAGGTCTCTTCCCATGAGACTTAAGTGTCACGTGAGGAAGAATAGAACCTTATGCGTATCTATTACTTATAAATTTGAAATAAATTGTCAAAATATCAATTCAAATGACTTTGTAGACATTTAAAAAAATACTAGTATTGTAGGCGAGACTACAAGAGTTGGTAGTGAAAAACATGGTTAATTCTTGGGTCTTAGTTGGGCTTGGGTTTAGATTGTATTAGGCCACTTTTTGGGTTAATTTGCTCATTAGGCTCCTCACACAAGGTTGATAATTTTAATAGCAGATTGATTTCTTGTCATAGGTACCAAGGGGCTCGGGCATAGGTCAAAATGAAATGGAATGTTTACACCTATTGTTAATGATACTTTGAACCTACGAAAACAAATAGACATGGAGACATATATAATAATCGAAAAATCAAGTGAGGATGGCAAAGAGAATGCAGCATGCATATGAAGCCCCAAAATTTGGTATTTTGTGGATGTGGTGAAAGTGTTATCTTATAAACTCTATTATGTAATAGCTATCAAAACTTTTATCTTCAACTCGTAAAAGTAAGGTACTTTCTTTTCAATTTGGTATTTTGTGGATGTAGAAGTGTTCTCAACATATGATGACTTATAAGCACCGTATTGGACTCTTGGGAAATTTCATGACAATTAACTTGAAGGTTCTTGGACTTTATTTTCAATTTGTGGAGAAAATTCTTCATCAAATTTTTTTTCATTTGTTTATATTTAGATAACTCCAACAAATAGAAATCTAATATCAAGATATTTACTTGACTTGACTTACCATTTTTTTTAAATGGCATGCAATTGATTGCAATATATTTTTTTCAATGCGTTCACTCTCTCTGTTCTTAATTTTCAGTCAGAAAGAGAAGGCATGTATTGTGGAAAGAGTGGTAAAGTTTCTGGCATGTATAATGTATTGTTGATAATTCATAGAAGTTTATGATCCCTTGCGCGTTGTCAGAAAATTGACTGAGTAATTCATAGAAGAGAGTGTGAACGCATTGAAAAAGAAGAGTTGTGGGTATGAGACAACTCACAACTCCACAACTCTTCTTTTTCAACTCACACAGACATGAGACAACATGAGACAACCCACAACTCCACAACTCTTCTTTTTCAACTCACACAGACATGAGACAACATGAGACAACCCACAACTCTTCTTTTTCAATGCGTTCACACTCTCTTCTTAATCTTAATCCTCAGTCAACAAGAGAAGAAGGCATGTATTGTGAATGAATATATGGGTAGTTGATAATGACTGATAAAAATCCGTTCCGCGTTGTCAGAAAATTATTAGAGTAGACTATTGTACAGTATCGTACCTTCATGGAAATCACGGGCTTACAGTGCTACATTTCATTGCAGTTTACTTCAAACAATAACATTCTCTTTTTAGTAGTTTTGAAGTATTTTAGAGGTTTTTTTTTTTTTTGGTATTTTAATAATTTTTATAAGTAAAATAAATTTATTAGTATGTACAATTTTGTTAATATAAATTATAATATTTTCATCAATAAATAATGTAAGATTATTATCATTTAATGAGGTGATGAAAAAGTAATGTGAAATATTTTGTAATCTTCAATTACCGTAATCTTGTATAAAAAATGATGAACCAAAAACTGTAATTATTTTTTTTAACCTCTAAAGTGTTTTTAGAAACCTCTTAAAGCTAGTGCAGTTCTGTTATGTGGTTAGTTTTATTTAATTTTATTATTTAAGATTTTATTGTTGTTATTAGGAATTGGCTAATTAGATAATAATAAGATAAATTGTTAGTTGGACTGTTTTGAATTAGTCAATTTATCAATTAGGGGTCTTAATTCTCACGATAAACCAATTAAGTTCAAAATAACTCTAGTGCATTTCTTTTTATTCTCTTGCTTATGTGCTTAAATATATTTATCTCACCATTTAATAATTAAAAAAATAAACAATTTTTTTTTTAAAGTAAGCCAATAATTTATTTAAAAGCACTTTTTATTTCAAATATTAGAAAACAAAAATATATCTATATATGGGATGGTATCATGGTAGTACTCACAGGCGCAAACTTGACCACACATTACCCATTTGTAATTTATTAAGTCCATACCATTCCGCGCTGTCAGAAAATTATATGACAGTAGGGAAATTCTTAGCTGAATGAGTTGTCAGTAAGACCATAGGTGGGACATGGTCGAAGAACAAGTGAGAAAGAACTTGCTAGGAAATGAAGAAGAATGGTGAGGGGTGAATAATTAGTACGAGTGGCAGTCACTTTTCAGCTTTGCCTTTCTCTACTTGTTCTGAAATCTTTTTATAGTGTTTCAACTTTCACGTCTGTCTGTCGGAAAAGCCTCCATTTTACACGTTACAAGAAAACTCGAGTTTCACGTGATATTTTTTAATCTATATATATATATATATATATATATATATATATAAACTGAAGTCTCTACTGGCATCATAATTTTTCACGTCAGTATAATATTTAAAAAATAAAAATAAAAACATTATAACACTTCAAAACCCTAGCAACCTTACTTTCAAAACTTTAGCAACTTTACTCTTCTCTCAAGTTAAGAAATATAAAACCACAGTTTCTGCAAACTCTCTCTCTCCAAACGTAAATATCAAATTCAATCCCTTTAATTTCTCTTTATATTTTTGAGGCTTCTATAGAGTTATAGTGAATTATGCTGATTTTTTTTTTTTTTTTTTTTTTTTTTTTTTTTGTGTATAGATGGTTATAATACTCCGGTATTCCAAAAAAAGTTTGGGTTTTCGTTAATTGAAGGCCTGACAGAGATAAGTGTTGCAGTTTGGAATAGCAATACAAAAGACGATTTCATTGGCAGTGGAAAATAATTACTTTGTCTCATATTTTTGTTTTTTGAATTGATTTTGTGTGCTTTTTAGACCCTTTTGGATCAATTTTGTTAATTGGGTTTTTTTTTTTTTTTTTTTTTTTGATAGGGACCAATTGGGGAAGGTTCTTTCAAAGGGTTACAACGACCGCACTTGGTATCTGTATACTAATAGTGGGGGGTAAGTGCTATAAATTACTAACTATTTTAAGTGTATAATCTGTTTCTAAAATTATCTATAATATTTTGTCCTCCGAAAATTTTATCTCTTTAATTTTATTATATTGTGTTTCTTAAGCTATAGACAAATTTTCTTTGTTTCTTATTTTTAATAATAAATTATTTTATTGCAATATCGGTAATTGTTTGAGAAATCCAATATGTTCATATCTCTATAGAATAAAGAATAGTAGAAGCCAATTTTATTACAACTACTTAAATTGAGTTGACTTAATTCCGTACAATTACAAAGTATAACATGAAAGATAATGGAATTAATTGTTGTAATTTTTATTTTCTTTCCATGTTTTGAATTTCCATGTTTTTATTGTTGATGAGAAATTAAGGCTCAGTTGCACAATATGTGTAAATTCTTCAGAAGACTACTTTAAATAGTAAGTCAATGTGTCTCTTACATTTGAGTATTAGTTAGAATTATTTTCAAATGATTGTACCAATAAAAGTGAATGTGTATAAATTTTATTTAACTATCCCGTGCATCGCACGGGTTAACGACAAGTTATTATAAAAACTAGAAGAAGAAAAAAAAAAAAAAGTTGTGCTTCCCACATTGTTACGTCTCTTATCGTTTTCTTCGTCTATATAAGTATCAGTCTGGAGGCATTAATTAAGTCCCATACAAATCCCAAACACCCATTCATTCACATCTAATATTGTCCCTTGTCTGTCCAACATTTTTTATAGCCCATCAAAAAGGCAAAAAAACATGGCACTTCGAGCATTGGTTGCACCTCTATTTGTGTCTCTTTTTCTGTCTCTAACCATTCTTGGTTACTCTCAAGCAGATATTAAAAAATGGTGCAGCCAAACCCCAAACCCTGAGCCATGTGAGTATTTTCTAAGCCAGAAGCTTAATTACCACAGCCCCATCAAGCAAAAGTCCGATTTTTTCACAATCTCAAAGCAACTAGCACTAGAACGTGCCCTAAAAGCTCAAAGTAACATAATTTCACTAGGGCCCAAGAGCAAAAATGCTCGTGAAAAGGCTGCATGGGCAGATTGCCTTGAGCTTTATGAGTATACCCACTACAGGCTTAACAAAACCATTGACCCTAATGTCAAGTGCAGCCAAACTGATGCTCAAACATGGCTCAGCACGGCTCTAACCAACCTTGAGACTTGTCGGGCCGGGTTTATTGAGCTAGGGGTCCCGGACAATCTCTTGCCCTTGATGTCAAACAACGTTTCTAAGCTAATTAGCAACGCTTTGTCTCTTAACAAAGTTCCATACACTGTACCAAGTTACAAACATGGTTTCCCAACTTGGGTTAAGCCTGGGGACCGGAAACTCTTGCAGTCTTCTTCGGCTCCTAAGGCCAATGTTGTGGTGGCACGAGATGGTTCAGGAAATTATAAGACGATAAAGGAGGCCATAAGTGCAGCTTTGTCACAGTCAAGAAGTGGGAGGTTTGTGATATACGTGAAGGCTGGGACATACAAAGAAAATGTTGAGATAAAGTTGAAAAATATTATGTTGGTAGGAGATGGTATAGGAAAAACCATAGTCACTGGGAGCAAAAGTTTTGGTGGAGGTTCTACAACCTTCAATTCAGCCACAATTGGTAAGTAAATTCAATTGATTTCTAATAATATATATGCTAAATTTTAGTGTTAAGAAATTGTTGTTAATTGGTTCCCTACAAAATATTACATATATATTTATAAGTCTTAGTGGATAAAATCATGGCTTGGACTAAAAAAAATTAGGTTTAGATATGTGATAGAAGAGATTAATAAGAAGTGGGAGTTTGGAGGTTTGAAAGGTCCGGATCAAGTAATGCAAGAATACCAAGAAACTTCTGACTAGTTAGAAAAAAAAAAAAAAAAAAAAAAAAAGCACCTCCCTGCATAAATTGACCTCAGTCGAATTTTTAGATATATAAGTCAACTGAGTTATTGAGTGCATAATTTAAAAATTTTAGTGAGATTATTGATCAAACTTGAATTTGAAAGGATTCATATTTCATGCATAATGCACGTTATTCATATACCAAACCAAGCCTTGGTTTTGGATTTTTAATTTTTTTTTTTTTTTTTTAAATCTCTCCAAGTCACACATGTAGGTTTAGTTTCGAAGGATAGAAAAATTGTCTCTTGCATCTAACGTATGTATTGGATGTCCCATAACATGGGGTTCTCTTGAGTTTGTAAGATTCACATTCAATACATATATTGGATATGCACTTTCTTAATTTTCAAGAGGCTTTAGTTATCGATTATATATTTTAGCCTTCTTTTCAAAATTAAGTACGATTACTAAGTCATCTAATTTGACAAGATTTTGTATATATAATAATGCTTTTATGCTGATAACTATTGTTGTATTTAATTACTTGTGGTCCTAGCTAACTTGCCACAACTGATTACCCCAAAATATTATGTCTTACAGCTTATATAGTTATGATTTTACTAAAATAATGAATGTTAATCTAGAATTTGACTAAAATATTGACATGAAAATTAAGCTCTTGTTATTTTGAATTTTCAGCTGTTGTGGGAGATGGATTCATTGCTCGTGACATCACTATAAGGAACACTGCTGGAGCAGCAAATCATCAAGCCGTGGCCCTTCGTTCTGGGTCCGATCTCTCGGTATTTTACAGGTGCAGCTTGGAAGGGTATCAAGACACCCTCTATGTCCATTCCCACAGGCAATTCTATAGGGAATGTGACATATATGGTACAGTTGATTTCATATTTGGAAATGCTGCGGTTGTGTTGCAAAATTGTAATATTTATGCTCGTTATACTCCTAACAAGACCAACACTCTCACTGCCCAAGGTAGGACTGACCCTAATCAAAACACTGGAATTTCCATTCATGATTGTACAGTCAAGGCTGCTTCAGATTTAATGTCGTCCCAGAGCTCAGTTAAGACATACTTAGGGAGGCCATGGAAGACGTATTCACGCACGGTTTTTATGAAAACATACTTAGATAGCTTGATTGCTCCAGCTGGATGGAAGGAATGGAGTGGAAATTTTGCCCTCAGTACCTTGTACTATGGGGAGTATGCCAACACGGGGCCAGGCTCTTCGACTGCTAATAGAGTTAATTGGCCTGGCTACCATGTCATTACTAGTGCAGCTATAGCTTCACAATACACCGTTGCAAACTTCATCTCTGGCGGTTCATGGTTGCCGGTTACCAACGTGCCTTACACAGCTGAGCTTTAATTTTTTCAAAGAAATTGTTATATGCATGCCTTCAATTTGTTCAATAGTTTTCAATTGTCAATTTGCATCTGAGTTCCTTATGGTAAAAAAAATAAGTTGATTGTTGCCAAAAAAAAGAAGATTGTGTAATAGTTGTCATTCTTTGATTAGTTGTATTGAAGGATTCAAAATAAATAAAATCAATTATGTTTAATATTCTATACTGAACTTTTGGCTAAGGTTGCTTTAGTATATAAAATAAGGTTTCTACATTCTATTGATATGTGTAGATAGATGAACATTTTGACATACAAATTTCTCAACAAGTCATATAGATAATCAGAGTGCTTGTTTAAAAATATGTATGTGATGGATTGTCACGTAAGTCAGGGATGATTTTCCCAAAAAAGTAATGTTATAACAATTAATAACAATGTATTACTTGAATTTTAATTTGACGGTGACTCCTTGTTAATTATTCCAATTTAATTACCCAAATTTTGTGACCAATGGATTTTACCCATAGTTAAGCAATCGACATCATTGACCATTTGAAAATGTATGTTTTGTTTCTCATAAAAAAAAAAAAAAAAGAAAAAGAAAAAGAAAAGGTATGCTTTTCACTTTTTAAGATTCAAATATTTGAAAACAAAGTGATAGATTTCTCTATGCAAAAATGGCCATTAGGGGATTCTCTCTATGCAAAAATGGCCCTAAGATTTCTCATTTATTCTTTGCCGACGACACCTTACTATTTTGCCGAGCAAATAGGGGTGATTTGGATGTTATTCAAGGTATCTTGGTGTTGTATGAGAAAGCCTCCAGTCAAAAGCTTAATAGAGAAAAAACCACCGTGTTCTTTAGTAAGGCTACTTCGGAGGAGAAGAAGCTTGAGATAATCGAAGCTTTGGGGGTAAGCGAAGTGAAGGAATATGAGAAGTATCTTGGCCTTCCGGCGGTTGTGGGGAGAAATAAAAAAGGCGAGTCTCAATTTCATCAAAGAGAGAGTATGGAATAAGCTCCAAGGTTGGAAGGAAAAACTCCTTTCTCAAGCGGGTAGGGAGGTGCTCCTAAAAGCGGTAGTCCAAGCTATCCCCACCTTTGCGATGGGTTGCTTCAAACTCCCATCCGGTCTTCTAAACGATATTGAGATGATGATTAGGAAATTTTGATGGGGTCAACGGGGCAACCAACGTAAGATTCATTGGAAGAATTGGGAAACTTTGTGCAAACCAAAGGAGTTAGGAGGTATGGGCTTCAAGGATTTGGAAAAATTTAATGAGACTATGCTCGCAAAGCAAGTGTGGAGGCTTTTAGTAGATCAATCTTCCCTCTTTTATCGGGTTTTTAGTGCCAAGTACTTCCCAAGTGGGTCAATCTTCGATGCAAAGGTAGTTTCGGGGTCGTATGCGTGGAGAAGCATTGTTAAGGCTAGTAAGCTTGTCAAATCGGGCTTGCTATGGCGAGTGGGGAATGGTACAAAGATTAATATCTATAATGATAGGTGGCTGCCTGGGGAGGCTTCGGCTTGTGTCGTTTCTCCAAAAATTGAGGAGGTGAAAAATTGGGTAGTTGCAAATCTGCTAGAGCCGGAGGGAGGAGGATGGAATGAGCAGCTTGTGGATGACCTCGTTCTGCCCTTTGAAGCTCAAAGAATCAAAAGCATTCCTTTGTGTGTTACGGACCAAGATGACTGCTTATCATGGCCAAGGTGCAGGCCGGGGTCTTACTCAGTTAAAACAGGTTACCAGATGCTGTGTGAAAAGGAAATGAGCTCTCTGCCTTCTAGCTCCGACTCTGATGGGGTTAGAAGCTTTTGGAAATTCATATGGCACTTGAAGGTTCCTAACAAAGTGAAGGTGTTCATTTGGCGGGCTTGCTCAAGAGCGCTTCCAACAAAGGAAAATCTGAAAAAAAGGAAAGTGGTAGATTCCTCCGTGTGTGATCAGTGTGGTTGTTTGCAAGAAGATGAGATCGATGCCATTTGGGACTGTGTGCAGGTCTGTGTGGTGTGGGAGTCCTCCTGTGCTGATCTGAGGGATAAGTACCTAACTGTGAAGAATATGTGGGACCTCGTGAGTATTATGAAGGCTGAAGGTAAAAATATGGAGGTGTTTGTGATGTCGGCTTGGCTTATTTGGATGCGAAGAAACAAGTTGCACTTAAATGAAGCTACTCAGCCTTGTTCAAGAATCGCTCAGTTAGCCTCATCCATGTTGGCTGAGTTCCAGCAAGGAAAACAGAGGCGGGTTGCAGGGGTGCATGTTGGCCTGGTGCGGTGGCAGCCCCCGGCAGAGAATTCCATTAAAGCTAACTTTGATGGGGCGGTTTTCGGGGAGGAGCAAGAAGCTGGTATTGGGGTGGTGCTTCACGACTGTGAAGGGCAGGTGCTGGCGGCTTTGTCGGAAAAGGTTAGGCTGCCAGCAACAGTTGAGGTCCTCGAGATGATGGCGGCTCGAAGAGCAACTCTGTTTGCAAGGGGGTTAGGCTTTAGTCGGGTCTGTTTTGAAGGGGATGCGGAGTTAGTGGTGAAATGCTTGCAGTCGGGGTTGGTTTCTAATGCATTGACAGGCCACTTAGTAAAAGACTTTATGTCTATAAGGGGGTATTTTCAGTCCTCCTCTATCATCCATGTAAGGCGGCAGGGCAATCATGTTGCCCATGCACTAGCTAGGGATGCTAGGTTTTCTTTTCCTTTAAGAGTTTGGATGGAGGAAGTGCCTCCAAATGTTTTCAGCTTTGTTGTTAAAGATTTGCAGTAGTTGTTTTCTTCTCCCTTCCTGAGAAGGGAGGTTTCTCAAAAAAAAAAAAAAAAAAAAAAAAAAAGTGATAGATAATTAAATCTAGAAGGGATAACATTCAATCCCTGCTAAAAACTACTTGTCAACTTTCAAGAGATAACTGCAAATATTGGTTAACGTCGTGGGAACTGGTTCATATTTTGTTTATGTATAATCTATGGCCAAATAAAACGATTCAGCGATCTTCTATATTGGTTTCTAATTATTTGAGACAGTTATCCAAATAAATTGGTCAAGTTATATAAATATATATATATAAATATATATATATTTATATGTTAAAAGGCCATATTAGAAGCACCGAATTCTCATGTGTGAGCTCATAACGAATCTCTCCTTCTCATGCGAGAATATATCACATTGATCACCCACACCTAAAAGTCTTAATTAACATGTAAATCTTTTATAAAATCATGAATAAACTACTTAAAAAAAAAAAATTTACTTTAGCTCAGTATTATCGGACTCAATGCTTATACATAAGAGGCACGCTTATAAGAGTTGCACACTTGCACTTGCATTACCATTTTTTCTCCATACAAAAGGTTTGATAGCCTAAGAACATCTTATATATATTAGGGTTGGTTCAATACAATTTTAGGTGTAAGGTGGTAACTTTTAAATGAGTCTTTTTCATATTTAATAACATTTAAATAATATACAGTTTATTAACCGTCAATTTGGTTAATGTTCAGTACTATAATTTTTTTTTTTTTTAAATTGCTTCTTATCATTGGTAACACATTAATTTGTAAAATTTATGTAATAAAATTTATAGTAGCATCACTCAATTCTTTGGACCATATTAAGAGTGGAGAAAAAAAATGGACAACTTACATATTTTTTAAAATTAAAAAAAAAAAAAATTCACATAAGACCCCACATTTGGTTATGAATGTAGAAAATGTAGTAATGTTATGTAAGGCATGGAATCTGACCAATGCATATCACCTCATTGCGTTCTATTATTATATTAATCAATTAGAACTCCAGTCTTACTCACAGAAGACAAAATTTATTTATTAATTAATAAGAGAACCACATTACTTTTTCATAAATAAAATCAAAATTAAAATAAATTATTTCAGTCCTGCAATTGTTTTACTATCCATTGAAATACACACAGATAATCTGTCATATGAAATTTAATTTAATGGCCCAAAATCTTACGCTCATTTCCAGAACCCGTTCCTGACAATTCAAAAACAAATGGATTTTGGTAGTTTTTAGACCCCTTAATACACAATTGATTTAACCTAGGTAATTAGCCAAGTTGTTACTTAGTCCAATTTAACAAATCTAGGTTATCACAATCACAAAGATCATATCATGCAAAGCAGCGGAAAGATAAATAACACAAAGATATGATCACCCAGGAAACCAAACCGGTAAAAACCTGGGGAGGATTTGACCTAGCTATCCTCAAGGTAAACTTGAATCCACCATCTTAAAAGAATCGAAGTTCATACAATAAGATTATTTTTTAAGCCAGAAGCTTAATTACCACAGCCCCATCAAGCAAAAGTCCGATTTTTTCACAATCTCAAAGCAACTAGCACTAGAACGTGCCCTAAAAGCTCAAAGTAACATAATTTCACTAGGGCCCAAGAGCAAAAATGCTCGTGAAAAGGCTGCATGGGCAGATTGCCTTGAGCTTTATGAGTATACCCACTACAGGCTTAACAAAACCATTGACCCTAATGTCAAGTGCAGCCAAACCGATGCTCAAACATGGCTCAGCACGGACCTTGAGACTTGTCGGGCCGGGTTTATTGAGCTAGGGGTCCTGGACAATCTCTTGCCCTTGATGTCAAACAACGTTTCTAAGCTAATTAGCAACGCTTTGTCTCTTAACAAATTTCCATACACTGTACCGAGTTACAAATATGGTTTCCCAACTTGGGTTAAGCCTGGGGACCGGAAACTCTTGCAGTCTTCTTCGGCTCCTAAGGCTAATATTGTGGTGGCACAAGATGGTTCAGGGAATTATAAGACGATAAAGGAGGCGATAAGTGCAGCTTCGTCACGATCAAGAAGTGGGAGGTTTGTGATATACGTGAAGGCTGGGACATACAAAGAAAATGTTGAGATAAAGTTGAAAAATATTATGTTGGTAGGATATGGTATAGGAAAAACCATAGTCACTGGGAGCAAAAGTGTTGGTGGAGGTTCTACAACCTTCAATTCAGCCACAATTGGTTAAGTAAATTCAATTGATTTCTAATAATATATGTGCTAAATTTTAGTGTTAAGAAATTGTTGTTAATTGGTTCCCTACAAAATATTACATATATATTTATAAGTCTTAGTGGATAAAATCATGGCTTGGACTAAAAAAAATTAGGTTTAGATATGTGATAGAAGAGATTAATAAGAAGTGGGAGTTTAGAGGTTTGAAAGGTCTGGATCAAGTAATGCAAGAATACCAAGAAACTTCTGACTAGTTCGAAGGGAAAAAAAAAAAAAAAAAAAAAAAAAAAAAAAAAAAAAAAAAAAAAAAAAAAACACCTTCTTACGTAAATTGACCTCAGTGGAATTTTTAGATATATAAGTCAACTGAGTTATTGAGTGCATAATTTAAAAATTTTAGTGAGATTATTGATCAAACTTTGAATTTGAAAGGATTCATATTTCATGCATAATGCACGTTATTCATATACCAAACCAAGGCTTGGTTTTCGATTTTTAATTTTTTTTAATTTTAATTTTTTTTTTTTAAATCTCTCCAAGTCACACATGTAGGTTTAGTTTCAAAGGATAGAAAAATTGTCTCTTGCATCTAACGCATGTATTGGATGTCCCATAACATGGGGTTCTCTTGAGTTTGTAAGATTCACATTCAATACATATATTGGATATGTACTTTCTTAATTTTCAAGAGGCTATAGTTATCGATTATATATTTTAGACTTCTTTTCAAAATTAAGTACGATTACTTAGTCATCTAATTTGACAAGATTTTGTATATATAATAAGGCTTTTATGCTGATAACTATTGTTGTATTTAATTACTAGTGGTCCTAGCTAACTTCCACAACTAATTACCCCAAAATATTATGTCTTACAGCTTATATAGTCATAATTTTACTAAAATAATGAATGTTAAATCTAGAATTTGACTCAAATATTGACATGAAAATTAAGCTCTTGTTATTTTGAATTTTCAGCTGTCGTGGGAGATGGATTCATTGCTCGCGACATCACTATAAGGAACACTGCTGGAGCAGCAAATCATCAAGCCGTGGCCCTTCGTTCTGGGTCCGATCTCTCGGTATTTTACAGGTGCAGCTTGGAAGGATACCAAGACACCCTCTATGTCCATTCCCAAAGGCAATTCTATAGGGAATGTGACATATATGGTACAGTTGATTTCATATTTGGAAATGCAGCAGTTCTGTTGCAAAATTGTAACATTTATGCTTGTTACCCTCCTAACAAGACCAACACTCTCACTGCCCAAGGTAGGACTGACCCTAATCAAAATACTGGAATTTCCATTCATGATTGTACAGTTAAGGCTGCTTCAGATTTAATGTCATCCCAGAGCTCAGTTAAGACATACTTAGGGAGGCCATGGAAGAAGTATTCACGCACGGTTTTTGTGAAAACATACTTAAATAGCTTGATTGCTCCAGCTGGATGGAAGGAATGGAGTGGAAATTTTGCCCTCAATACCTTGTACTATGGGGAGTATGCCAACACGGGGCCAGGCTCATCGACTGCTAATAGAGTTAATTGGCCTGGCTACCATGTCATTACTAGTGCATCTATAGCTTCACAATACACAGTTGCAAACTTCATCTTTGGCGGTTCATGGTTGCCGGTTACCAACGTGCCTTACACAGCTGGCCTTTAATTTTTTCAAAGAAATTGTTATATACATGCCTTCAATTTCTTCAATAGTTTTCAATTGTCAATTTGCATCTGAGTTCCTTATTGTAAAAAAATAAGTTGATTGTTGCCAAAAAAGAAGAAGATTGTGTAATAGTTGTCACTCTTTGATAAGTTGTAATGAAGGATTCAAAATAAATAAAATCAATTATGTTTAATATTCTGTGCGGAACTTTTGGCTAAGGTTGCTTTAGTATATAAAATGAGGTTTCTACATTCTATTGATATGCATAGATTGATGAACATTTTGAGATACAAATTTCTCAACAAGTCATATAGATAATCACAGTGCTTGTTTAAAAACATGTATGTGATGGATTGTCTAGTAAGTTAGGGATGATTTTCCCAAAAAAGTAATGTTATAATAATTAATAACAATGTATTACTCGAATTGTAATTTGACGGTGACCCCTTGTTAATTATTCCAATTTAATTACCCAAATTTTGTAACCAATGGATTTTACCCATAGTTAAGCAATCGACATCATTGACCAATTGAAAAATGTATGTTTTGTTTCTCATAAAAGAAAAAGAAAAGGTATGTTTTTCACTTTTTAAGATTCAAATCTTTGAAAACAAAGTGATAGATAATTAAATCTAGAAAGGATAACATTCAAACCCTGCTAAAAACTACTTGTCAACGTTCTAGAGATAACTCCAAATATTGGTTAATGTCGTGGGAACTGGTTCATATTTTGTTTATGTATAATCTATGGCCAAATAAAACGATTCAGCGATCTTCTATATTGGTTTCTAATTATTTGAGACAGTTATCCAAATAAATTGTTCAAGTTCATATATATATATATATATATATATATATATATATTAAGAGGCTATATTAGAAGTACCGAATTCTCATGTTTGAGCTCATAACGAATCTCTCCTCCTCATGCAAGAATATATCACATTGATCACCCACACCTTAAAGTCTTAATTAACGTGTAAATCTTTTATAAGAAAAACACTTTAACTCCGTATCAGAATCAATGCTTATACATAAGAGGCACGCTTATAAGAGTTGCACACTTACACTTGAATTACATGTACACTACTTTTTTTCTCCATACAAAAGGTTTGATAGCCTAAGAAGTAAGAACATCTTATATTAGGGGTTGGTTCAATACAATTTTAGGTGTAAGGTGGTATCTTTTAAATGAGCCTTTTTCATATTTAAATAACATTTAAATAATATATACAGTTTATTAACCGTCAATTTGGTTAATGCTCAATACTATAATTTTTTTTTTTAATTGCTTCTTATCATTGGTAACACATCAATTTGTAAAATTTATAGTAGCATCAATCAATTCTTTGGACCATATTAAGAGTGGAGAAAAAAAAAAAAAAAAAGGTGGACAACTTACATATTTTTTTAAATTATAAAAAAAAAATCACATAAGACCCCACATTTGGGTATGAAAGTAGAAAATGTAGTAATGTTATGTAAGGCATGGAATCTGACCAGTGCATACCACCCCCTTGCATTCTATTATTATATTAATCAATTAAAACTCCAGTCTTACTCATAGAAAACGAAATTTATGTTAGGAACCTGGTGGTTCCTAATGGAGATTGATGGGAATTATAGGGGAATTGATAGGGATTGTAGGGAAATTTACTTAATTCAAGGTAGTCATCCTCTAGAGAGAGAGAGAGAGAGAGAGAGAGAGAGAGAGATGCACTAATGCACTAACAAATTGGTTTATTTTTCATTTCATATTCAATGTTAAATTACAATCATGTATTTATAGGAGACTAGCTCTAATCTCATTGGCCCACATGGCCTTATCCTATTGGTTCTATTATTCTCCATGTGTATTAATAATTCCAACATGTGTTAAATGTAATTAACATGCTTGGAACTGTAACTAACTAACTAACTAAATCTCAATACAACAATTATTATCCATATGCTTATAGCATTCCTAACAATTTATTTATTTATTAATAAGAGAACCACATTACTTTTTCATAAATAACATCAAAATTAAAATAAATTATTTCAGTCCTGCAATTGTTTTATCATCCATTGAAATACACACAGATAATCTGTCATATGAAATTTAATTAAGTGGCCCAGAATCTTACGCTCATTTCCAGAACCCGTTCCGTGAAAATCCAAAAACAAATGGATTTTGGTAGTTTTTAGACCCCTTAATACACAATTGATTTAACCTAGGTAATTAGCCAAGTTGTTACTTAGTCCAATTTAACAAATCTAGGTTATCACAATCACAAAGATCATATCATGCAAAGCAGCGGAAAGATAAATAACACAAAGATATGATCACCCAGGAAACCAAACCGGTAAAAACCTGGGGAGGATTTGACCTAACTATCCTTAAGGTAAACTTGAATCCACCATCTTAAAAGAATCGAAGTTCATACAATAAGACTTACAAGCCCCCATGCTTGACTTCTTATTGCTACCAACCAGTAGAATTTACTGACACGGCCACGTGCAAGCTCTAAATCCACGGACTCCTTCTTTCTTGGATTCACCACCAGATACAAGCACACTCACTTGTATTTTCTTTAAACTTCAATGGCAGCAACCGAGTTGATCATCAAGGTGTAGATAATATCTCCTTCTTGAAAACTCTAAGTTTGTGTAAAGAAAAACTCCTCTAGATCTCACAAGAGATTTACACAAACCGCAATATGAGCAACACTAAAACGTGGCTAGGGTTTGCCTTTTATACTTAAGACAAATTAGAAAACCCTAAAACGTTTTAAACAACTAGGGCTGAGTTGGAAATCTGCAGAAAAAAAAACATTCTGCTCGAGTTTCGATCGATCGAGCCAGGCCGAAATGCATAATGCTTTCTGCATTAGCTTGATTCCAATTTTACATAAAACGTACAACTTTAAGCAAGACTAAAACACTATTAAACACATTATTTTGATCATGGTTTGCCAACAATACACATTAGAGTTCTAAATACATAAATACCTAAGTTTTTAGAACCTAACAAATTTGAAGTTCTTGTATAAGCCCTGTTAATGTTAAAGAATGGGCTTCTATTCTCACAAGCCTATTATGTGAATTAATTTCCATATTTATTACATTCACTAATAAATTGAAGCTCAAAGGGTTGAGACTTTTGAGTCTTTGAGAAATGATAAAACTTAGCTACAAAATTGGTTATAGCCTAAGGTTACAACTTTATTCAATAAAATAAATATTACTATATATTTGGAAAATCTAACTGTTAAATTACAAGTTCTTTACACTCTTAGTACACTTATCAAATTTTGTATCAATCGAATATTATTTACTATATGATCTATAAACTTACATTTTATGCATAATTTTATATTACAAAATTTTGCAATTTAAACACTTTATTAATGACATAGTTATTAATCTTTAATGTTCTAGAAATTTTGCAAGTATGGAGTATGTAAGAAGAATATGTAATCTAATGGTGGATTTCTCAAAATTCGTCTCCAATAAAAAGATATTGAGAAAGACTGTACCTTTAAGTTACAATCAATTTTATAACTAAACTTTATCTTTTGGAAAAACTAATATCAACAACGGTAAAACTTCATTTTCTAAATGTCACCTATTTCTAAAATCATCATTGCAAAATGATGACTTTTATTTTATGTTTTACTCGAAGCTTTGGAGGGTTTGCATCTCAGAAAAGTCGATTTCTAAAGAAATATTGCTTATAATTTTTTTGACACTAGCTTTGTATCTCATAATAAATGAGCACGAGTGGAGGGGGAATTGTTATAATATACTTAAGATTTAAAAATGGAGTTTCTTGACAAATGTTACAATCTTCTGTTATTTTTTATGTTCCAGAAAAAGCCTCTTCAAAAGGATAACAAGGTATATATAGCATGAAACAGTACTCTAGGAAAAGCAAACTTCAACACTGCAAATGGGAGAATCAACTTTATTCATGAGAGTGAAAATTTATGACTCAATAATCAATATAAATAATTTGGTTTTGGTAAAACTTGTTGCCTTAAGAAACCCAATCATTACAAACGAAATGATAGAGAGAGAGAGAGAGAGAGAGAGAGATCAACAAGTGGGCAACACATACAGACATACTTATATTCTTACAAAATATAAGTTAAAAAAAAGTTTTATTTATTTGATATCTAACCCAAAACTCCACGATATACCAAGAACAACCTCCTATCATTAGCCACTGATATAAAATTCTTTGTAGAAGTACACCTTCTAGATCCATTGACCCCCAATCGTCACCATCACATGTTCCAAAAAGGTTTTGTTGTACACCATCCTTTCGTCCTTAAGCTTTCAGAGTGCAATTTGTTTTATTTTTGATAGGTAGGGTGAGATAAATGATTTGCAATAGTCAAGTTTATATAGGCTTTAGGAATTGTAAGAAACTCTAGGCCACATTAATTTTATGGTGCTACATAACAAAAGTACAACAATTTCTTCCATATTGTTTTTCCTAGAAAAAGCCGGGTGTTGTGTCATGAACATCTTTTGTGAAATCATCAAGTCTTCCATTGAAGGTAAATTCCACAAACAAGAAATTGAATACGCCAGTTGGATTTCCATATTAGAAAATATGGTACCAAAGATGCTTTTAGCTTTTCTTTGTACTCATTAATGTCATTTAATTTTCATGCAAAAGAAATTACGAAGCAAAAGTACTAGTCAAGTAATCAAAAAGTGATTGAAAAAATCCTTATTGTATATTTATAAACTACACAGTAGAGAGAATGAGTTATATACTATGAATGGTCATGATTGTAAAAATCTCGGCTGCCTCAACAGGTTGGCAGCTTGTTTAACACACATGTTCAAAGGGTTCCCAAAAAAGAAAATGGTGTATAATAGATACAGGGTAATTATCAAGGACGTTTTCTTTGTAAGCAATATATATAGGTCCATTTTCTCATTCTCTTTGAATTGAATTAACGAAGGAAAATGTTTTTTTTTTTTTTTTTTTTGAATTTTAACGGTATATAAAAATGCTTATATTGTAAAATTAGAGCACATATGCTTTTACCAAAAAAAATTATTTAAAATTTTATTTTCAGTATATTTCTTTTCTATTAGAATCCTTATCTTTATTAAAGAATTCAAAAAGTTAGTTATCACTATCTAAATTATTAAAAATACTCCTAATTCAATTAGATCATTTTTATTTCTAAAAAATAAAAATGAGGTTAAAATTGTAATTCGAAAAAAATTGAAAAAAAAAAAAAAAACTATCAAATAAATTTCCAATAACTTCCCACTAGATTTCCTATAACTTCCGACTAAAGTCCTAGATAGGTGCAAATTCCTCATCAGTCTAAAAAATAAAAAAACCTACAATCCCATGACTCACAACTTCCCAATCCACGTCTGACGAACTGCCTTTTTTTTTTTCTTTTTTCTTTTT
This sequence comes from Quercus lobata, assembly GCF_001633185.2. Taxonomy (NCBI): domain Eukaryota; kingdom Viridiplantae; phylum Streptophyta; class Magnoliopsida; order Fagales; family Fagaceae; genus Quercus; species Quercus lobata. The sequence continues at coordinate 90,406 of NW_022154719.1, forward strand.
TTTTTTAATGAATGTCTTTTCTCTATTTAAAATAAAAATGACTATGCGTGTAGTTTAATTGAATGGAAAATTATAACATTAAATTTTTATTTAAAAAAAGGCCTCATCACATTTTTTCAAATTTTATATTTGCATTAAGTTATTGGATACTTTTTATATTTTCAAATTTTAAAGTGTTTCATTTAAACCTCAAATATTCAAAAATTGTTTCATTAAAAATTTCTATCACATTTTTTCCATTAATACCATTAAACATCATGTGTAGAGTTGCTCTAATTTATTTTATTTTCCAAAATTTGAGGTTTAAATTAGGAAGGGTAATAGGCCGAGTTTAGGCCATGTTTTTTTATACCTAAACCCGCCCCGCAGGCCCAGACCCAACCCGTTTAATACACAGGTTTTTTTAGGCTTGCTCCGTCAAGCCCTGCGGGCCTCGTTTAGTCCTGTCAGATTTGGGCCTAATCCGTAGCCCAATCAAAAAAAAAAAAGATTGAATTGAAACCCAAATTTATTTTTGCCTATATTCAAGCCCTATGACGTCCAAATTCAAGCCCATATAACGTGGCCTAAATGCCAAATCATAGGTTATTAATCATAAATCAATAAATCACCTGTTAATTATAAATCTATAAATAAATAAATAAATCATAGCTAATATCATAAATCAATAAATCACTTGTTAATTATAAATCTATAAATCATAGCTAAGATCATAAATTAATAAATCACCTAGCTAAGATAACCATTTAATCATAAATCAATAAATCATAGCTAAAATCACTTGCTAAACATAAAAATAAAATAAATCCAACAAGTCCAAGAAATAAATATCACAAGTCCAAGAAATTAAAAAGCTACAAAATAAATCCCACGAGTTTAGGATAATTACAAACCAACAAGTTAATCCAACAAGTCTAAGAAATTAAAAAACTAATAAATTAATAAAAAAAGTCTAATCCTCACAGCTGTGACACAACTCCCATCCTCTTCATTAGGCTCCCCATCATCAAGAACCATCATCAAGAATTGATTGAAGTATACAATCTCTTGGCATAGTTGAAGAAACTACAACAATAATGAATTAAAAAATGGAATAAACTTTATCAAATTATAACTAGCAAATATAAAAATACAATTTTGATTTCATTTTATAAATACAAATTATACAATTGCCAACCTTTGATTTCACCCCATAACCAATTCTAAGCACACATCATTGCCTATATAGTTTTAGGATGAAGCCTACTACGGTGTGTTCTTAGCAGTCTCCCACTAGTGCTAAAGGCCGATTCTGAAGCAACAGTTGTGATAGAAATGGCTAAAATATTTCTTGGAATCCTTTGTAAAGTAGGATGCTTGAGACTATTACTTTTCCACCATGCCAAAATATCAAAGTTTTCACTCCTCTTCAACACTCTCTCATCAATGAAGTGATCAAATTCCATTCTAGCACTCTCATGTTTCTTTGAACTACTTGAACCATTGTTGACAAACAAATCAAAAGATGACATTGCCCCACTTAACCTACATTTCATTTGTGCCACATAATTTGAAGTACTTGCAGGCATATGAGAACTTCCTTCATTATCTACAAGGGACTCATCAACGTCTCCATACTCATCAAGCACACCTCATATGCAACATAGACCCACTTAACATAAGAGAACTAGTATCAATCTTGTTCAAAAGAAGTCTTATCATAACATCATTAGTACTACAATTATTAACAGTTATTGTGGACAACTTCCTATCAATGTTCCACTCTAAAAAACAATCAACAAGGACATTAGCAAGGACATCTTTTGTGTGTGGAGAAGGAACATAAACAAACCTAGAAAAATAATAGGGATAGTTATAACATAACTCAATAAACACTATGATCGATGACATTTGGTACAATTCATATAGTTTAATAAATTTAACATTCATAGATCAAAACATTACCTTAAAACCCGGCTTTACAATGTCCAAGTGTAATTGATAAAGTGAGCGCTAATGACTATGAACCCTTTCTTTTTGTTACTCGAAGTCCACATATCAGTTGTAATTGTCATCCTACTTACATTCTTGTCTGTCATCTTTAAAGTTTTCTCCCTCTCATTATCATAAATTTTAGGAATGTTACTCTTCAAAGTGTTTCTTGAAATAAGTTTAAACAAAGGTTGAAGAGAACCCACAAATTCTCTAAACCTAATGTGGTCAACCATTGAAAGTGGGTATTCATGTAGGATGACCATACGAGCAATATTACTCCTCACTTTGACTTGATCAAATTGGTAAGGATTTAAACTCATCATTCCATCCACCTTATTTTGTTGTTTAATTAACACTTGTTGTTGCATATCCCATATATCTTTAAACTTCAACCATGGACATCTTGCTAAATGATTACGCAAATGGCTTATACCTTAGCTAGCTAGGCTCACCCAGGTAAAGTTTGCCACAATGATGGCGTTGGGCTTTAGATTTCCCATCAACTTTCTTCCTTGTAAAATGCTTCCAAACATCTGAGATAGTCATTCTTTTTCTACTTGTATCCACATCCTCATTTGCAGCCTCTTGCTCTCCCTCTTCCTCTGTCTCTTCTTGTTCCTTTATCTCTAGGTCCTCTCCCACTAAGTCCACCATCGGGCATTCGGACTCCCAATTAGTTCAGAAGTTTGGAAGTTAAAAATTCTATCAATGAAAACAAATATTCACAAATTCATTATTACACATATTCATTGATTAATTGGCACAAATTCATATTTACTCCTATTCACAAATATTCAAAATTTCTATCAATCCAATCATAATTAAACATGATTAATTACAAATTCAAACACTTACTCATTGTTTAATGGGCATAAAGGTGATGGTGATCCTGTGGGTGAGTTGCTAGAAGGTGACAATGGCGAGGGTGATCATGAAAATGGTGATGAAGACCGCATAGCAGACAAGGGACAATATGCGGTTCTCAAGGGAGAGTCGCATGGTGAGGGGGAACCAAATTTTTTTGTGTCTACTATTTCCCTTTTAGGCATTGCATTCACAACAAACACAATAAACAATAAACACAATTTCTTCCATTAAACAATTACACTTTCTTTGAAAAACATTTTCCCATAGAATTTATTTTTCCATTAAACTACACTCAATTATTCACTCATCAAAAATGAAATGTCCCACTCACTTTTTTATAGCTAACATAACAAGACTTTAACATATATTGACAAACCAAACTACACACCCAAAATACATATATTGATAAACCAAACTATACACCCAAAATTTATCGTTGATAAATCACACAGTTTCCCTTTCTTGTAAATAACTAAGAAGCCCCACTTTAATAACTAACTAACATATTTAATCTTTTTTTAAATAATACAAATCAACAAGATAGAATACAGGGACTCAATTTAATCTTTTTAAAAATAATATGAATCAACGTATTTAATCCTTTTTTAAAAATAATATGAATCAACAAAACCCCCTTTTGATGAATACAGGGACTCAGTTTGGGTACAAAAATTATATGAATCAACAAAATAGAAATTGATGAGTTTTGGAAAGAAAAAAAATGAGAAAACATACCTTTGCTCGGCAAATGGGACTTGGTTTGGGTTTCAGGCAATGATGTCACTTGATTCCTCGTACCTTTGCTCGACAAATGAGATTCATATGAAACAAACATATCAGACTGAATACAATATATATATATATATATATATATATATATATATATATATATTGAAAAGAACAAAACAGAACAAACCGACGGTGACAACTTAGGCCGACAATGAAATTGAAAATGGGTGAGAGTGAGTGAGCTTGGGCTGGACGTGACAGAGCTTGGACCAGCGGTGACAGCTTGGGTTAGCAGTGAGATTGAGAGTGAGTAAGAGTGAGTGAGAGTGGGTGAGCTTGGGCCGAAGGTGACAGAGCTTAGACCGGTGGTGACAGCTTGGGCCGACGGTGATATTGAGAGTGAGTGAGAGTGGGAGAGGAGAGTGAGCTGCAGTGAGAGGGGTGGCTATGAGTGTGTGAGCTGAAATGAGAGATTAATTTAAAGTTTATATATATATAAGGGTGTTTTGGTAATTTAAGAGTTAATCGGGTCTGGTTTTACCAAAACTCAGACCCGTTTCGGGTTTTTTTTTTTTTAAACCCAAACCTAACCCTATTCTTTATCAAGTTGGGCCAGGTACCCACGGGTCAAGCATTAATTGCCATCTCTAGTTTAAATGAATTTACCCAAAACTCTAAGATTTAAATAAAACTATCAACTATGAGATTGAAATGAAACTCCTTTAGAAATTTGAAGTTTAAATGAAACATTTTGAAATTTCATGACTAAATCAAACATACTCAAAACTCTAAGATTTAAATATTAATTTGACCTTTTTTTAAAAAAATAAATGAAGCAAAACTATAAAAATCTCTGTAGAGGATTTTAGTGAAAGTTTTTTTTTTTTTTTTTTTTTTTTTAATGATATTTTTGAAACTACAAAATTTCTATTACAAAAATACGGGAGGGAGCTTTATAAAAATACATAATTAGTGGTCTACTGTTATAAAAAATGATATACATTTTTTATTTTGGTTTTGATCTCAACTTACCATGTGTGAGATTGTAGTGATGTTATGTAAGGATGGAATCTCACAGATGTGAATCATTTCGTTGCATTCTATTATATTGAGCACTCATATTGGCGTGGGTATAATAAAAAAAAATGTTTCAAATTTACATATTTAAGCCAAAAAATTACCTATATCAATCAATCTATAAATGTGTAAATATTGTTGCTACAATAATTGTGTATATTTATACAGTTATTATTCACATGCAAATATTTATATATATATATAGAGAGAGAGAGAGAGAGAGAGAGAAAGAGACACACACACACACACACACACACACACACACACAAAGAGTAAATAATTGGTAAATAAATAATATTTTAATGAAATGTAGTAAAATAAATAATTTGATATGGGTTATTTTGAATGGTGGTTGTGTAAAATAATTTTTTTTTTTTTTTAAAAAGTAGGCTCTTATGCAAAAATTAAGGCTGTAAACGAACCAAACCATTCATGAACAACTGAGGCTCAACTCGATAAAAAACTCGTTCATGTTCGTTTGTTTATAAATAAGTCAAGCTTGAACCTTAGTTTTAGGCTTGTTTGATAAACAAGTTGAGCTCAAGCAAAAAAAAAAACTGTTCGTAAACAAGCTCATGAGCAATAAGGCTCGATACAAAACATGCCAAGCTAAACCTCGTTTATAGCTTGATATATGTTTACTAAGTAAACTTATTATTATGATATTACACATATGTATTGGAATGTTAATTTATAGCTTGTTTATTCATATATGTTTTGGAATGTTAATTTATTTAGATTTGTGAAGATTGTAGTTGTACGAATGACAAATGTGGATGTAAAAATTGCATTTTGAACAATTACTCAAGCTATAGACAATAAATGATGATGGATGGATTTAATTATGTAAAATATTAATTTGAACAAATTCTAATCACGGGTGTTAGAAGCATGATAAAATGAGTATATTATATATATATATATATATATATATATGTATGTATGTATGTATGTATATATGTGTGTATGTATGTATATTTGTTTACTTGATTTTTGGTGATATAAGCATTTGATGATGCAATTTTTTTGAATCCCAAGCTAAAAAGCTTGACTTGAGCTCAAGTTTGAGCTTGATATTAAGCTTGAGCTTGGCTTGACTAATTAATCAAGCTAAGTCAAGCCAAGCTCAAACTTTTTGGCATTCTCACAAACTCGAGTTCAAACATTGCTTTTTAGGCTTGTCTCAAGCTTAAGCCAAGCTTGAGCATTTAATTTTTATTGACAAACCAAGCTCCAACACACACTATTCGGCAAAGTTTAGCTCGTTTACAGCCCTAGCAAAAATAAACAAAATTTGTTGCGCGCATAAGCTAATTGTGAATGCTCTAAATTAGGACTCAAGTCTTTCTTGTAGAATCTTAAAAAACAAATAAAAAATAAAAAATAAAAAAAGGTCTTACTCATAGAAAACAAAATTAATTATTTTTATTATTTTTTTATTTTTTTATGAATTGCGAATCTTTATTAGAGATAAAGACAACGCAACAAAGGCTACACAACAGCCAATGAACATGCCTCCACCCTTAGAGTATCTCCAGCAAATTCTTCAAATTTTTGTACTATTGGGTGAGTGAATAGTGACTTTTACCTTTTATCTACCCACTTTATAAAATACATTTTCCAACAAATTCTCTATATTTTCTCTAATTTATTAAAATATTATTTCTTTAATATTTTTTTAATTCTTCTTTTACTCGTGATGGCACAAAAACGTTAGCTCTAGAATTTTTTAATGTGATAAATTCTTTTGCTAATCTACAGTAACTCATCAAAGTTGATGAATTACTATTCATGGGCAAAAAACCTTTTGAGAAATAGAGAGGCTGTTGGAGTAATAAATTATAGTTTCATTCTCTATTATAAAGAGAATTTTGGATTTAGCTATACCATTGAAGATGCTCTTAGAACATCACCGAGACAGGGGGGCAGTTACTAATATCAAAAGAACCAATTATCCTGTTACATATAGACCATTTAGCAAGAATATGGGCAGCTCTATTGGCTACTCTCGGAGTCCAACAAAAAGAAGGCCCATTAATTTATATGGTTCGCAAGAGAGATGATTTCTGAGATTATATATTGGATCCTCCATGGGGTATCTACATTCAAATTGGAAATGGCTTGGATGCACACTCTGAAGTACCCTTCAATGCATATGGATTCAAATGGAAGTTGTATTAAAAGGAAGGTTGCCCACCTTAGAACTTCAGCTTTACTTGCAGAGGGAGGTTGGTGTTTGCCCATTTGGTGCAGGCAAATACCAACTCCCCTCTACAATCTCTAGCCACTGCAGAAATGATGGATCTTGACTTTCCAACCGCTGAATCAACATTAATTTTCAATGACCCTCTACAAGGCACCTATCACTGAGCAACAGTTCTTGGTGGAGACGATGTTGATGCGTTAGTTCTTACACCTTTGAACTCTGCAAATGCTTTGGAGCGCCGAGCTCTAATGTCTTCATCGCTCAGTTCAATTCCTTCAAACAAAATTCCATTTCTTAGCTTCCACACTCGATCACATATAATTGCACCAAACAGTAGAAGATCTTTCCATTCATTGCTTTATATGGATCTGTTGGAGGATTCAACAAAAAATTAACATAATTAATTAATAATGACTTTTTCATAATTCACAAAGATAATAATTTGTGACCTGTCTGATTGGAGTAACCATACCAGTTCATGGATAATCTTTTAAAATATAAAAAGTACTCAATTTTATATATTTTAATTCTAAAACACCCCACATCAGTCTTTGTAAAAAAGTCTAAATATGTATAATGGTTTTGCAAATAAACAATAATTGTGTACTGTTCACACTGTGTAAATAATTTTTTTATTCTTTTTTTCTCTCTCCTCTCTTCACCTCATTCTCTTTTCCTTTCTCTCTCCTCTCATGGTTACTATTTACCGTGTTAAAAAAATGAATATTTTATTTGAATAAATACATATAATAAACAAACTGACATGAATATTTTATAAAAATAAATATGTAAAATAGAAAAAGTAAATTTTAAACTTGCAAAATGTATTTTAATGGTTTGCAAAAGTTACTGCTCATTTACAAGACACAGTTCCCTACTGAGACTACAAAACTATTGGATTTGAAGTTTATTTAAGCGTAAGACTGTAAGAGTCAACTTTTTATATTTTACATTGCCATTTTTTCAAAACATTCAGAGTTTATCTATTTTACTGTTTATTCTATTTGAGTAATAATATTTATTTAATTTTTTATTATATTAATCAAACAAGCACCTACCCACATAGCCCACCATCCTTTTTTTTTCTTTTCCTTTTTTTTTTTTTCACGCCAACTCTCTTTCTTTTTCTCTGAACCTTCTCCCTCTTTCTTTTTCTCCTTTTCCTTCTTCCTTCTTCTCTTTATTCTTTCTTCTTTTTCTTCTTCTTCTTTTACAGTCAAATTTCTCAAACTCGAACCAACGTCACTGCCGCCATCATCACACCGCCAGCAACAACCAAAGCAAGCCCCAGTTGCAGCGACCTACCACCGCCACCTCTGATCTCGATGTAGTGCTGCCATGGTCCTCGCTTGACTTCATCTGAGTTTTGGTTAATTTTGGGTTTGATTTCATCTGGTTCTTGCTGGTTCTATGATGGGTTATTGCCAATTTTAGTTTTTGGGTTTTTGTATTTGGGTGATACGACCTTGATTAGTGGTTGAGGTTGGACAGGGATGGTTTTGTGATTTTGTAGTCGGAAGAAGATAGAGATCGGTGGTCAAGGCTGGGGCAGGGGTGATTTTGTGGTTTTGTTGTGAGAAGAAGACAAAGGGGAAGAGCAAGACGAAGGGAGAGAGAAAAAAAAAAAAAATTTACATGAACAGTGATTATGGATATATGCATTGTAGCAATTTTGATATGCACAGTTATATGCATAGTTACATGAACATTTTGATTATAGATAGACAATTTTTTTTTTTTACCAGATAAACATGCATTAGATAGAAAAGGAGAGAGTACAAAAAGTAGGCCACCTGGCTTATACTAGGTTCGGATTAAGCCTGTAGTGGCTAACTGGAAAGGAAGTAGTTATAGCAGCTAGGTCTATTACATGTGAGATAATATCCTTGGGCACAAAAAAGTAATGAGTGGTCAAACCCTGTTGTTGGTGTTGATTCAAGTCTGCAACAATATTCTGCTCTGTCCAATATGGTTCTTATCCTTTTGCAAAGCTGCACAAGTCTCTTGTTGTTGTTGAGTATCAGAATTTTGTTGTATCCCAGCTGGCATAGACTTCAAAATTGCTTCTCCCACTGCATCTTGGATTGCAAGTTGCTGAGTCTTCCTTCCACTACTAGCTCCTCCAGAGAAAAGCACATTTCCTTCCAAAGTCTTTGCCTCATAAGCATATCCACTTCTCTTTGAACTTCTGTTTTTATGGGCTGCTACCTTCAAAATAATCTACTAGTCCTGGTTGGAGGGAAAACGATGAGGTTGTTGAATGGCTTCAATCTCCTGTTCCTAATTAGTTTGGAATGCCTCTTGGCACTTGCAAGAGAGGGATTGAGATGTTAGTATAACTTCCATAGGGTTAGGCAAAATTCCTTGGTGAAGGACCTTGTTTCTATGATTCCAGATGGATCATAGATTCATTTTGAAGGAGACAGCCCTCTATCATACTCCCCTGATTCATTTTGAAGGATACAATCCTCTACCCATTGCTTGATTGAGCTGTACTGCAGTTCAAAGGATCTGATTGCCAAATTAGATCCATGTCAAATGGCTCTTGTAAAAGGGCACATCATGAAAAGATGATTCAAGGATTCCTTATCCTCATTGCACATAAGATAGTTATTAGAGACTAAAATTCCTTTGTTGTTTAGGACTTCAAAAGACAAGCAGGCTTTCATGTAGGAGTTTCCGTATGAAAGTAAGGATCTTTTGACGAAGTTTCACTTTCCAAATCCTGTTCCAAACAATTGGAGAAACCCCATAGGTTCTTTGATCTTGAGTATTTGGGTGTTGATTTTGATGAAGCATATGGTATGCTTTGTTCACTTTGTATTTGCCAGAACTTGAGTGTTTCCGTAGAGTCTATCTTCGATCCCAGAGGTCCTAGGAAGTGGAAAATTCAAAATCTCCTCACAATCATGTACTTGGTAAAGCTTTCTAACTAGATCAACTTTCCAATTTTTTGTTTCCTGGTCAATGAGGTTTGCAACAGTGCTATTAAGAAAGATTGTTCTCTAATAAGGTGGTGCTTGAACAGTGAAACCAATCAGGATGTGTGAGTGGGATTTTATCTCCACTTCCAATTAGCCAACGTCCCAATTTAAGGGAGGCAAAGTGGAAGAAGCAATGCTTTTCGAGCAAAAATATGTAAAACTAACACTTTTTCTATGTTGCACTCTAAAAAATGGAGTATTTTTTAAACCAATTTTACAATCTTCTCTTCTTTTCCGTGTTCTAAAAGAAGCCTCTACAACAAAAATAGCATGAAACAGTACTCTGGGAGAAGCAAACTATAACACTGCAAATGAGGCTATCATTTTACTCATGAAAGAGAGACAGTTCAGAATTTAAAAACACATAATTCAATATATTAATAAAATCATTTCCCCGAAAAACCCAATGATTACCTGAAAAACAAAATGAATCGAAAAGAGAGAGAAAGAGACAATAAAGGGCATGTACTTTTATTATTCTTACTAAAGTAAATAACCAAAAAAAAGAAAAGATTATTATAACTCTTGAACCCAAAACTTCAAGATATACCAAGAACAGCCTCCTTTCATTATATATGTTTAATTGTAGCTTTGTGTATATGTATTTTTAATTTGTAGGGCTGTATTAATTAGAAGTACCAAATCCTCATGTGTGAGCTCATAACTAATCTTTACTTCACATGTGAGCATCTACCACATTGAACTAACTTATCTTAACATGTAAATCTTTTATAAAATTATGAATAAACTACTCTCTTTAAAAAAATAAAATAAAATAAAACTTGTACTTTTACTTAATATGGGACTCAATCCTTATACGTATGTAAGACGGTAAGAGTAAGAGACACCCTTAATTATAAGAGTTGCACCACATGCATACACTAGTTCATGCAGAAGTTTAACCATAGCTTTGATAACAATTTTTTTAAGGAGGGAGAGAATCACTCTAGGGATCCTTGAAATTTTCTAGGGAGAGAAGCGCCCAAGGGTCCAAATCTACAAAGCTTTTATTTTTTTGGCGAAACTATAATGTTAGTCCTTCAAGTTTATCCAATATGCACAATTAGTCTCTCAAGTTTCAAGTAAGCATTTCTCAAAAAAAAAAAAAAGTTTCAAGTGAGCACAATTAGTCCCTCAATTTTTAAAACTAACTTGTATTAGTTCTTTTACTAATTGCAGTTAGTAGTGTTACTCACATAACTAACGGAACAATGAATTGACATTTTTTTTAATAATGTGGCATTTTTTTATTAAAAAATTACAAAATAAGTTTACACGTAATAAATTCACAAACCAGTACCAATTTAAAACTAGAATTTGATGCACAAACCCACTACTTCTTAAAAAAAAAAAAAAAAATCACAAACCTACCCACAAGAGAGAGAAGGGGAGAGAGTAGAAACCCAATCACTAACCCACTGCCCGATGGAGACCCAAGCCTAGTCGGCACACCGGCGACAGCCCAAGCCCTAGCCGCCACCGACGACAGCTACTGACCCGTGTCCTATTTCTAGTTATTGATATTATTGTATTTCACAATTGCAGGTATTTCTACATTTACAAACAAAATTGCTCTTACTTACAGAAAAACATCAATTTTGATCCCTAAAACTGGAATGAATGTGTGCCCATTAGCATTCAATGAATATACTCATTGCCTAGATGTTTCATACATAAAGAGTTTGTTGTCCAACTTGGATGTTTCTAGAAAAGAAGAGCTAGAAAGACATTGCCCTCCACTTGAGAAAAGATTATTTGCTTGGTTCACACCAGAAGATTATAAGATACCAATACGATGGCCAATAAGCCAAGATTTTTTGTGGCGGAGCAATGTGAATCATACATGACTTGCTGCAATCAAAGGAGGACAAAATTAGGTACATGAGAAGAATCAGCTTTGGTGGTTCCTAGTTGGGGGTGGTACCCATTTCAAACACAGAGCCCTTAAGAGCACTTTCATCAGCTCTCTCAAATGTGCCAAATGCCAAATATTTGGCACATTTGGCACACCAAACACAAAAACGGACCCTCATCAGGTATGCTAAATGTGCTAAAAATATAGAACATGCTACAGTACGCTCTCATTTTTGAGAGCATACGGATCCAAATGCCATTTTCATTTATTGTTTGTTTATTCATCTTTCTCTCTCCTCTCTCATCACTTTATTGCTTTTTTTTTTCTCTCCTCTCTCGTTCTTCCTCAGACATTCCTATCATCCCATCTCTTCTTTCACTCTTTTTTCTTCTCATTGTTGTGGCTTTTCTCTCTTTTGTTCAGCCTCGCCGATCTCTGTTGCTATGGTTTTTTTTTTTTTTTTGTGCAATGATTTGATAGGTGGGTGGCAGTGGGTGGCTCTCTCTTCCGTTCAGCCTCGCCGCGCCACTGATGCCGATCTATAGCTGTGGGTTGTTGTTGTGTTGTTGTTTTTTTTTTTTTTTTTTTTTTTTTTTTTTTTTGCAGTGATTTGATGGGTGGTTCGTCGGTGGGTGGCGACCTCTCTTCCGTTTAGCCTCGTCGTGCCACCTAATGCCAATCTGTAGCTGTAGGTTTTTTTTTTTTTTTTTTTTTTTTTTTTTTTTTTTTTTTTTTTTTTTTTTTTTTTGCAGTGATTTGATGGGTGGGTTCGGCAGTGGATGGAAACCTCTCCTCCATTCAGCCTCGCCACGCCACCTGATGCCGATCTCTGATGCCGATCTTTGTGTTTTTTGTTGTTGTTTTTGTTTTTCTGTGGTGGTGGTTTTGGTGTCCTACTGTGGTGGTTCTAGTGTGAGACGGTGGTGGGGTGGGATGTGGGGTGTTGATGGGTGGGTGGGTCGGCGATGGATGGGTTAGCGACAGCAATGGGTGGGTGTGTGGGATGCGGTTGGATTGTGTTTTTTGTTGTTTTTGTTTTTCTGTGGTGGTGGTTTTGGTGTTCTGCTGTGTTATTTCTGGTGTGAGACGGTGGTGGGTGAGATGTGGGTGGGGCGTTGATGGTTGCTGGCAGTGGGGGTGGGCTGTGGGTTGTGGTGGGGGTGGTTGGTTTTTTTATTTTGTATTTTTATATATTGTTAGTTTTTTTTAATGTTATTTTAATATTGAAATATATTATTTTAATATATAGAATTGAAGTATAGAACATCTGGTAAATGGTATGTTGTAAAATGATGTACTAAAATGATAAAGTAAGATTTTGGAGTGTCAAAATGTCATTTTTTATGAGAGAGCTGATGGGAATGCTCTAAGTATATTAAAAGATACATTTGTAATTTTTTTTTAAAAATTTTTTAATAAAAAAATGCCACATTATTAAAAAAAAAAAAAAAAAAACATGTCAATTCATTGTTTCATTAACCACGTAAGTAACATTATTAACGGCAGTTAGTAAAAAGACTAATACAACTCAGTATTAAAACTTGAAGAACTAATTGTGCTCACTAGAAAATTGAGGGATCAATTGTACACATAAGATAAACTTGATAGATCAATATTGTAGTTTCGCCTACTTTTCTCGCACAAAAAATTTGATAGTTTAAGAACATGTTATATGGGGAGAAAATTGGGTTTTACACTTTTCAGCCAAACTTTTCAGCAAAATGTCCCATGTTTGAAACTATTTAGGGATATGCTCCTATTTTGAAACTCAATTTTTAGAAAATTGAGTTTCAATGAAAAACTGGATTTGCCAAAAATCGAGTTTCTTAAAAAAAAGTTTGATTGCCTATAACTCGATTTTTGGCGAATTGAGTTTTTCATTGAAACTCGATTTTTAGAAAATCGAGTTTAAAACAGGGGCATTTTGCTGGAAAGTTTGGCAATGAGAAGTCAATGACGAAACCAGGAATTCATTTTAGGGGAGCAATATTAAAAGCAAAATTAATATAAAAAAAGAACAAATTGATATTGTAGGGTCACGTTTTGCAGCCCAAGCCCAAGATGTATGAGATTTTGGATTTGTAAGCCCTGTACAATAAATTTGTAGAGAGTGGGTCAAAGAGCTAGGCATCAATGCAAGGATAACAGTTAATATGGTGTTGATCACAGTTAAGTAAGGATGAACTGAGTTTATCAAAGATGGTTGGTCTTTGGCACAGTCCGAGAAGCTTTTTCTAGTACCTCTTGAGTGATAGGGGTTTCAGGCCCCCCCCCCCCTACTGCCTCCTTTCACCCCCTTTTATATTAGTTTCCTTCCTCCTGATTTGGGTTCCTAGTGATGATACTTGTCTCATTAGCCCTTCCTCCAAGTTGTTTTGAGTGGTTGTAAAGGTAGAAAAGCATGGCTATATCAGGTATAAAGCACTGAATGCAATAATGGCAGCTTTTCCCTTAGATATTTCTATTCTTTCCGTTGTCCTTTTCTGTTTTAGTACTTTTCCTATTCCATGGAGTGACCTAGAGTGCAACTCTTAGTGATAGGCCGTTCCCTTTGTCCTTGGCCACGTATGGCCGAGGAAGGGTTCTTCCCATGGCCGAGGAGGGGTTCTTCCTTGGATTGAGCCATGGCCCAACGTGTATACTGGTATGGGCTCCCCGGTCCGTTACCCCCACAATAACCCCTCGAGATTCTTCTTTTCTTCCCCATGGGAGGAAAGGAGGATCTCGATGTGATGATAGTCCTTTCGCGCCCATTTTGTACTATGTCTGATTGTAAGACATTCTTTCAGTTTATCCAAGTCGCGTTCTTGCCGTTTCGGTACACAAGGCGTGCTTTCATTAAGGTCTTTTTACGAGGTGACGCAAATCCAATGGCTGAAGATTGCTTTGGAAATTGAGCGAGATTTATCTCGCTTGTAATTCTTTCTTGGAGATTTGGGTGAATTGATTGCCACCAGGTTTGCCTCTTATATAAGACATATGGGGGGGGGGTCGTTCTTCTTCATTTACAAATCCTTGAGTTCTACGGGAGTTTCAGGCTCTTAACTCTTCAAATGTTCCCAAGGGCCCCACCAAGGTGGTGATTGAGATTTAGGGAATGAAACGGCCAAGGATGAGGGTGAGGGTGAAGGAACCAAGCCCTATTCAGAAGCCAAAGGCGTCGCCAAGATTCAGAATGACACTTTTAAGACAAGGGAAGCAGAGGCCAAAGGTATGTCTCCCCTTCGACCGAACAAGAAAGAAGTCTCTCTTCCTTCGACCCGAAGCAGGTATAGGTTGCATCAGATTTTTGGTGCGACAAAATTTGGATTTCATTCGGCGCCGTGTGTCACGCGTGTGAGGATTTGGATCTCTTGTCGCCAGTACCATCCATACTGGCTTGATCGCTACTAGAGCAATATTTGCTCGATTGCTGCTAGAGCAAGATTGTGGATCTGGTGTCTCTGTTTCTTCTTCTCTCCCATTGTCAGTATCATCCATACTTGCTCGATTGCTGCTGGAGCAAGATTGTGGATCTGGCATCTCTGCTTCTTCTTCTCTCCCAGCGCCGTACCATCCATACTTGCTCGATTGCTACTAGAACAAGATTGTGGATTTATCGTTCCCATGGACTACTTTTTATAGTTAGCTTTTGAACAGGCTTGTCTAAGCCCTTTTGTGTACAATGTACTTCTTCTTTATCTAATAAAAAGATGACTTTATTTTACTTTGCGAACCTTTCCTTTTCTGCAATAATTGTTTTATGAATGGGTGTGTTGGTATCTTTTCTTTCGAATAGTATTTAGAATTGATGCCGTTGATGGTAAAGAGTTGTCACCCGGAATTTATCAATGCCGACGGGCACACAACCGCTAACTTTAAATAAGTTAACTATATAGGACTAATCAGAAAAATAACCGTGTGCTTTGCATTACGAATAGCGCAACCGCCAAAGGACGTGTAATTTAAAGTAAACGGTCTGAGGGGATCACCGGGTACTAAGGTTCTTTTCAACATTAACGATGATGTTTATAGCTTTAACTTCCTTTAAGCGTCTGGTTTGAGGACCGAGGCATGATTGAATTTAGCTTAAACACTTAGAAAGTTGCCAGTGCGTGTTAGTTTCAACAAAGCAGGAGGTCTGAGGACCATGCAAGACCTTGGTTCTGTCTAGCACTTAGATTCTTCTTTGAAGTAACTAGTTTCCCCATAGGTTTAAGTCCGAGGACCATGCAAGACCTTGGTTCTGTCTAGCACTTAGATTCTTCTTTGAAGTAACTAGTTTCCCTATAAGTTTGAGTCTGAGGACTATGCAAGACCTTGGTTCTCGACTTCTTTCCCCAATGGGGATTCATGGAGCCGGGCTACTAGACTCGCGAGAACTAGCCCCTTAACATATGCACGGGGCATATACTTGATGTCAAAAACCCCTAGAACTGTGCCCCATTTAGCAACCTTCTCCGCGTAATCAGTACCTCGAAGAGTAGTCCTGAGCAGAAGCTAAGTTATGACAATAACTGTGTATTCGTTGAAATGATGGGGAAGCTTCCGTGTAGTATGCACCACCGCCAAAATGGTCCTTTCAAGGGACTCTTGCTGATAGGAGCTTAATCCCACCATGATTAACCGTTGCACTCCCTAACACACGAGCTCTCCCAACAGACGGCGCCAATTGTAGGGTCACGTTTCGCAGCCCAAGCCCAAGATGTATGGGATCTTGGACTTGTAAGCCCTGTACAATAAATTTGTAGAGAGTGGGTCAAAGAACTAGGCCTTAGTGCATGGATAACAGTTAATATGGTGTTCATCACAGTTAAGCAAGGATGAACTAAGTTTATTAAAGACGGTTGGTCCTCAGCACAGTCCGAGGAGCTTTTTCTAATACCTCTTGAGTGATAGGGGTTTCAGCCCCCCCCCCCTCCCCTTACTGCCTCCCTTCAACCCCTTTTATATTAGTTTCCTTCCTCCCGATTTGGGTTCCTAGTGATGATACTTGTCCTATCAACCCTTCCTCCAAGTTGTTGGGAGTGGTTGTAAAGGCAGAAAAGTATGGCTATATCAGGTTCAAGGCACTGAATGCAATAATGACAGCTTTTCCCTTAGATATTTCTATTCTTTCTGTTGTCCTTTTCTGTTTTAGTACTTTTCCTTTTCCATGGAGTGACCCGGAGTGCCACTCTCAGTGATAGGCCGTTCCCTTTGTCCTCAGCCATACCTGGCCAAGGAGGGGTTCTTCCCATGGCCAATGAGGGGTTTTTTCTTGGATTGGGCCCTTGGCCCAACGTGTATACTGGTATGGGCTCCCCGGTCCGTTACCCCCACAGATATTAATAACAAACTAAATAAACAATATATATTAATGTAATTTAGAGATTAATATAAATACATAGAGTTTAAACAAGCAATTTGATTTCTTAAAATAAATTACTGTAAAAGTGTTAAGAAAATAACAATGTACTTGCAATTTTGTATCCTCACTACCTTGAATGCTCTTAAAAAATTATGCTGAATTCAACATTTTTTCTTTACTCTTTTAATCAGTTAAAATTTAAATTATATAAAAAACACAGAGTTCGAGATTGAAAAAAAAAAATTAAAAACTCAAAAATAAGAAAAAGGGTGGAGGCTAAGGTTTTAGTGCTATATATGAATATAAGTAGGCCATTTTTTTATATGAAAAATAATGATTATGTAGAACCCATAGAGAGGAGAGTTGGTATTTTCATAAGTTGATACTGGGAATCATATAACTAGTAGACAATAAAGTAGTGTAAGTGGTGGGCCTAAATGAAAATTAAATGTTCAACAATTATGAAATTTATTATGAAAAATATTATATATACTATATAGTATTACTCTCACAATTGTGAAGTTTGTCATGAAAAAATTGGTGTAAAAAAGACGTTAATAGTAGAAACCTGTCATAAAGATAATATTTGTAGTCATAAGCGGCGCCATTGAACTTTGTTTTTGTAAAAAGACAAAAATGTGCCATTTACTAAGAGCATCCACATCCGAATTTCATATCTCATCTTATTTTACCATCCTAAAAAGCTACTTTATCAATTATACCATACCATTTTATAATACACTAGCATTCCCAACTTTTATTTTTCTATTCTACTCATTAAAATAATATTTCTACACAATAAAATAATATATCCCACAATTACCATCATTTATAATGCAACACATTATTTATTCTTTCTCTCTATTTATTTCTATTCAACAACCACAATCACTACCACCGCCGCACTACACACACCTGACACCACCACCACCACCACCACCACCACCACTAACAACCCATAATCTACCGTCAACACCAAAAAAAAAAAAAAAAAACCCCAAGTTGCCACCCACTGACCCAAAACCCCCTTTGACAGAGCTACACACCCCCCACCGTCGCCCCACCAGCCACAACCACAAACCCCAGTAGCTGAACCAAAAAAAAAAACACAATCCAACGCCAACACAGCACCACCAACACAACACAGCCACCACCAACAAACCCACAGCCACCATAAAACAAACCCACAGAACATCACAAAAACAAACCCACAACCACAAATCACAAATCACAAATCAAACCCACGCCATCTAAACCCATGCCAATCAAATCACAAATCAAGCCCAAACACCAAAACCACACACTGATCTCAACCTTGTGGCATCCTTGTTGCTACGTGAGAGAGGCTAAGCATGAGAGAGGCTGAGTGTGAGATGGAGTGAAAAGTTATAGAGAGGGGACTGTAGCGTTATTAAAATACATTATTTGTTGGATGGCATAGCGCTACAGTGTAATTTCACATATGAAATTACATTGTAGAGCTATGCCAAAAAAATTTGGCATTCGGCATTAATAGCAATCCAATTGCTGGAGCAATTTGGGCCCAAATGCTGATGCTCTAACTTCTTATTTAAGTTAGGAGCCAAGTTGAGATAGAAAACTAGCAAATTTTGTGATGGAGCAAACTACTTTGTAAGTATATTATATAGGAGTTTTTTTTTTTTTTTTTTTTTTTTTTTTTTTTTTTTTTTTTTTTTTTTTTTTTTTTTTTTTTTTTTTTTTCTGGGGGGTGGGTGGGGGGTTGTCAAAACCCAAAACCAAAGTTTTGTTGGCTCAAGGTCTAGTCACTAGACCAGTTCCTAGGTTAGTTAAATTAAATATTTTCACTTCTACTATTGTTTTAATTTACTATCCTATATTGAAAATTTGAAGCACCCCCTGATAATTTGTCAGATTTTTATATTTATTTGTTCTTCCAAAAAAAAAAAAAAAAAAGAAAAGATTGTTATATGTGTATATTAAATTTGATTAAATAGTCCTGATCACACAAATTTACTCACGCATGTGTGAAAATGTTATGCTCGTTTGTAGAACCTGCTCCCTGACAATTCAAAAACTATTGGATTTTGAAGCTCTTTGTATAAGCCCTGTTAAAGACTGGGCTCGTATTCTAATAAGCCCATCATGTCAATTTCCTTATTTATTACATCCACAAAAATATTTATATATTTAAATTGAAGCGCAGTGCTTTGATTGTTTGGGAACACTAATATAGTAATATATATCCAATTATCCACAATGGTATAACTGCATTTACTATAAATGTTACCTATCCCCAAAGTCACCATTGCAAAATGCCTAACAATTGGAATTCTAAATAAACACTCCCTTTTTTTACTCAGGATTTTCATCTCAGAAAAGTAGAATTCTAAAAAAATATTTATACAGGTTTTTTGTTGTTGTTGTTGTTGTTGTGTGCTGACGCTAGGCTTAGAGCATTTGCAATAGTGAAGCTAAAACACTATAATGCTATTTTAGCTCCACCAATATAGCAAAAAGGGCTTGCAGTAGTGGAGCCAAATGTATAAAATTTAGCTTATTTGCTACAGTGCACATCTATCTATAGATGTGCACTGTAGCACTCATCTAAAAAAAAAAAAAAAAAAAATTAATCCCACTACCGAATAAAATAATAAAACTAATCTTATTTTTTTCATTCTTTTATTCCGTTTCTTTCACCGTGCACTCAGATCACTCATCTCCCTCAATTATCAAACACTCATCTCCCTCACTCATCTCTCTCACTCCATCAAGCACTCATCACCGTCGCCGTCCTAGCCCCAGCCCACGCTGTTCATCGCCGTCCCAGCCTAGCCCAGCCCACGCAAGCTCTCATCTCCCTCACTCATCTCTCTCACTCCATCAAGTACTCATCACCGTTGCCGTCCCAGCCCCAGCCCACGCCATCGCCGTCGCTCCTTACCACCATTCTTCCTTTGTTCAACCTTATGAAATGCCTGTCCTCCTTCACCAGCCTCTCGTTCACGTCCTCGCCTCTGGCGAATGACACCGAAGGGCACCGCAGGAACACGAACCGGCTAAACGGCGTTGGACTAGTGAAGAGAATCCACTCCTCGACATCGAAATCGCCTCGATGTCTCAGCTGATCCTTGGAGTGGTGGTGGAGAGCGAAACCTTGATTTGGATTTTTTTTTTTTGGGTTGAGCCTTGATTTGGGTTGATGTCTCAGCCGATCCTTGGAATTACTTGAGCCTTGATTTGGGTTTTTTTCTTTTTTTTTTTTCTCTACTGTGGACTGGTGGTGGTGGTGGTGGTGGAGGAGGATGTTTGTGCTGTGTGGTGGTGGTGGAGGATGTTTGTGCTGTGTGGTGGTGGTGATATATTATTTTATTAGAGTAGAAATATTATTATTTTATTGTAGTAGAAATATTATTTTATTGTGATGAATATATTATTTTATTGTGTTGAAAGCTAAAATAGATCCACTGTTGTAGCATATGTGTAGATAAAATAGACAAAGTAACTTTTGGTGGAGCTAAATTGCTAAAAATTTAGCTCCACTGTTGTGGATGCTCTTATATCTCATAATGAATAAGTACAAAAAGGGCAAGAAAATGGTTAAATATACTTTAGAAATAAATGGAGTTTCTTAACCAATTTTTCAGTCTTCTTTTTCTTTTCCATGTTCTAGGAAAGGTTTATACAAAATAATATTAAAGATGAAGTTTAAGTAATAGTGACATTTTTTATGGTGCCTGATGTCTGAGACTTGAATTCTAAATTTTCCTACGTTTTATATACATGTAGGATAAGAATTATGAGTACCATTTTTACTCATGACCCAAAATAACAAGACACTATTCAGTTTATTTATTAATAAAATTCATTTCCTCAAGAAACTCGATCATTTCCTGACAAACAAAATAATAAAATAGAAACTAAGAAAAGAGAGTGAGATTGAGGAAAGCATAATTTTATTTCTATTACAAAATATTAGTTAAAACAAATATTAATTATTTTTTATATCGAACCCAATACTTCATGATACACCAGGAACAACCTCCTATTTTCAGCCTTTGATACAGAACTCCTTGTAGAAGTACCTTCCAGACCTACATACCACCAATCATCGTCATCATATGTTCCAAAAAGGTTTTGTTGTACACCATCCTTTTGTCCTTCAGCTTGCAGAGTGCGATTTTGTTTTGTTTTTTGATAGGTTAGGGTAAGAGAAATGATTTGCAATGGTTGGGTTTATATAGGTTTTAGAAATTGTGAGAAAATCTAGGTCTCATTAATTTTATGGTGCTACATGTGGAAAGTACAAAGGGTTCCCAAAAACAAAAAAATGGTGCATAATAAATATAGGATAATCTATCAGGAATGTTTTCTTTGTAAGCAATATATATATAGGTACATTTTCTTATTCTCTTTGCATTGAATTAGTGAAGGAAAATGGTTTTTTCATTTTAAGTTAGATTTTAACAGTATATTAAAATGCTTATATTGTAAATTTACAGCGCATATGCTTTTACCAAAATCAAAAGAAAAAAATCATTTAAATTATTATTTTCATTATATAATCTTTTCTATTAGAGTCCTTAAGTTATTACGTATGTTTTATTTATATTTTTCAAATTTTAAAATGTTTCATTTAAACCTCAACTTTTTAAAAATTGTTTCTGTGCGCGCCTAAAATGAGATTGTTGGGTTTAACCTCACTTGGGCTCACAACTTATTTATAGGGTGGGCTTTAGGATTTCTTACTTTGGGTCGTTCTCGACACAGAAACTCAGAGTAATATCCCTCCTCCCTTCCTAAATGACTGTTTTTTCTCCCTTTTTCTGAACCCCTCTTTCTTCCCCAACTTCTCCTATTTATAGCTCTAAGTTAGTGGAGAGATCATGATTATTGCTATTGTTAGTGCAATTGAAGGTCCAATACTATCTGTTGTAAGTAGATGTTTAGGTGAGAGTGGAATGTAGCGATTATGGTTTTGGAACTTGGTTCCAACTCAGGTGGATATGCTCGATAGTGATGTTTCCTGAACTGCCGAGCATCCTATGGTACGTTCGGACAAGGTTTCATTGATTGTTCGGGAAATTTATGCCAAGCATAGGTTAGGGGTCGAGGCTTAAAACTCGTAGTTCGTGAAGGTAGTTTCAAGCAGAATTTAAAGTGATGGGGCCGTGCCATTGGGCTTGAGCCCGGGGCCCATCTGGGTCTTGGGACCTTGGTGCCGTACAGTTTCATTAAAATTTTCTATCACATTTTCTCCATTAATACCATTAAACATCATGTGAAGAGTTGCTTTAATATATTTTTTATTTTCAAAAATTTGAGATTTAAATGAATTTACCCAAAACTATAAGAGTCCATTTGGTTGGAGGGAGAATAGGAAGAGTGGAAAATAAATGAGAGAAAACTAAAAATAAGTGTATTTGTTGGGAGAAAAGGGAAAGAAAAATTGCAAGGTCTGGCAATTTTCTCTTCCAGCCTACAAAAACTTGATCTCTCAAAATTAAAGAGAAAATAAAAGTGAAAAGGAGAAGGCGTATTTTTGACAAAATTGTCCTTCTCCACCAACAAGCAAGATTTTTATTTTTATTTTTTGTCTTTTTATTTTATTTTATTTTATTCTGTTTATTCCACTGTTTAGTCAGTTTTGTGTTTTTCTCTTCTTCTTCTTCTATTTTACTGTTTAGTCGGTACTTTTGGGTTTTTTTTTTTTTTTTTTTTTTTTTTTTTTTTTTTTTTTTTAACACCTGTGTATTTGGCTTGTGCTTTATATATATATATATATATATATATATATATATATATATATATATATATATATATATATATATATATAAGTGAAGTGTTTATTCACAATTTTTTAATTAAAAAAATGTGTATAAAATTGCATTACCTTTTGTTTTATTTAACAATGACATAATTGTAAATTTATACCAATTTCATTTTTTATAATTTTCCATCTCTCCACTTTCCATCCTCCTATCCAAACACATATGAGAGAAAACTAAATCTCTTCTATTATCTCACTTTTCTATCCCTTCTCCATTTTCTGCCCTCCCAACTTTTCACCCCAACCAAACAGACCCTAATATAAGAATAAAACTATCTTAAACTATGAGATTGAAATGAAAATCTTTTAGAAATTTTTGGAATTTTGAAATTTAAATGAAACATTTTGAAATTTCAAGACTAAATGAAATATACTCAAAACTCTAAAATTTAAAAAGTAATTTACCCTTTTTTGAACAAATGAAATATGTAGAGGTTTTAGTAAAAGTTATTTGATTTAACGATATTTTGGAATATTACAAAAATATGATTACGTTGACTTTCTTTTAAGTATAATTAATTAATCTTTTCCGGGAGGGAGCTTATATTAAAATACATAATTAATTAGTGGTCTCATCTTACTGCAATAAAAAATTATATATATATATATATATATATATATATATATATTTATATTTCTTTTGGTGATCTCAACTTACCAACATGCATCACTCCGATGCGTTCTATTATATTGAGCACTCATATTGATATGGGTATAATAGAAAAATATTTCAAATATACATATTTAAGAACAAAAGCTACCCTTTTCTCCAAAAAAAAAAAAAAAAAAAAAAAAAAAGACCAAAAGCTACTCATGTCAATCAATCTACAAATGTGTAAATATACATTGTTACTACAATAACTGTATATATTTACATGATTACTATTTATATACAAATATTTTTTTAATATTTCTTTATATATATATAGAGAGAGAGAGAGAGAGAGAGAGAGATAACAAATTGATAAAGAAATAATATTTCTTTTCCTAATATGGGTGTTTTTGAATGATAATTGTACGTTTAAAATAGAAAAAATAGATTTTTATGCAAAAATAAAGTGAAATTTTTGTGTGCTAATATGAATGCTCTAAATCAAGACTCAAGTCTTACTCATAGAATCTGCTCCCAAAAAAAAAAAAAGTCTTACACGTAGAAAACAAAATTCATTTATTTATTAATACGTGACTTTTTCATAAATAACATAAAAGCTAGTTTAAATCTTTTCACTCCTACAGTTGTTTTTTTTTTTTAAAAAAAAAAATGATTCTCAAAAGAAAAATTCATTAAAATACACAAAGATGATTAATCTGTGACCTGTCAAATTGTAATATGTGTATTTTAATGGCCCAGATCACACACATTTACTTACGCGTGTCTGCAAAAGTTACGCTCATTTGCAGTAGGGGTGTCAATTCGGGTTAGCGTGTCGGGTTCATATCGTGTCAAGGTAGGGGTATTCGACTAAATGGCTCAACCCTAACCCAACCCATTTAATAATCGTGACATGATCCTTCAACCCTAACCCAACCTGTTAATAAGGCAGGTTGACCTGACCCAACCCATTTGACACGCTTAATAAATGAGTCATGTTGGGTTAACACGAATGTAGCACAACCTATTTCAATATGCATAATATTAAATATAATATCCATCTAGAAATAATTTTTTTTACATCCCAAAAAGCAGTGCATACACTTCTAGTCTTCAACTCACATTCAAAATAATATAGTTCAACAAAAATGTAACATTCATCTAGAAAATAAGTTCTTTACACTCCAAAAGAAGTGCATACACTTCAACACAAATTCAAAATAACTAAGTTTAACAAAAATAAAATAACATAGTTCAAAAAAAATATATAATATCCTTGAAACTTGTCAAATGCTAAGTATCAATATTGAAAAAATTTGAGTAAACAGTAGACTAATCCTGACTATGACCACGATTATCATCCATAGATTCTTTGTTGATGTCCAAATTCATAACATCTTCCACAAGCTCATCCAATTTTATTTGTGCAAGTTCTATGCCAAAAAAAAGTATTAGTAGTTCTAGAGTCAGTAAAGTTTCAATTTCTAATTATATCCCTTATAAATTTTTGAAATTACTCACTTTTATTTTTAAATTTAAAATATATGTTGGATATAAAAGGTATTTGACAAATCTAAATAAAATAAATATTTATTTGTTAAATGAGTTAGTCGGGTTGTGTTAAGTAGGTCATTTCGGGTTGACACAAATAAATTGGCGTGTCAAACGTGTCTATTGCGGGTTATACGGGTTGACCCGCTTATGACACATTTCTTATCGTGTCGCGTTCGAGTCGACCCATTTATGACCCAAACCCATTAAGGTCCAACCCTAACCCGAAAAAACCCGTGTCGGGTTCGTGTCGTATTCGCGGGTTGGGTCGAACATTGACACCCCTAATTTGCAGGACTCGTTCCCTGCTGAGACTACAAAAATACAGAAGCTAATGGAGTAGAAGTTTTTTTTTTTTTTTTTGACTGAAGGTGATAAAGGATTTGAAGTTCTTGTATAAGCCCAATTTTGTTAATGTCCTTTTTAATTTACTAAATTCATTATTAAATGGGTATTGTAGTTGCACGATTTTCCTGGCCCAAACCCTATTGATCAGGCTTTGGCCCAAGGCGCAACCCACAATAAATATTTGTAGAGGATGGGTCAAAGAACTTAGCCTCAGTGAGCTTACTCGGTCTGATGCATGGACAATATTGTTGCAGGAACAAGAACACAAGGATGGATATCTAACAGAAGATTTTATTTCTTCAGTTCTCAATACATTTTTCCCTCCTCTCTCTCTTTGAGGGACTTCACTACATTATATAGCTCTCTCATTCTTATCTGAACCTTACACTTGTTGATCATCTAAGCCTCCACTTGAGCACCTGTCCCATCAGACACCCCTATCACTCCCTTGTGAGTTGCAGTGGCTAAGGTAGTACTGTTCAGGGGTCTTTTCCTCATTAATGCGGCCAAAAGGGTGGTTGTGGCACATTTAATGTGGTGGTGGCAGCTTTTCATGAGATATTTTGGGTTTTATTTTTTTTATATGCTGGGAGGATGAACTGCAATGGTTGGGGCGAGGTCTTTGACCGGACTTCGTAATGTCCGAGGAGGAGTTACTCCTCGGACAGGTTTCTTTTATCGCAATTGGGCTTGAATAATGCTTTATCTGTGACTTCTCCTCAGACAGGATGCTTCTCGGACGGGCCTGAAGTTAGACTAGCCCATTATTTTGGGCCAGGCCCCACAATAGCCCCTCAAAACTCCGGTTTTCATCTCCTTCCGAGGAGAAAAGCGGGGTTTTGATGTTAATGAGAGGATGGAAGTAAGGAGAGCTTGGGGCGCGCGTGTGGACAGTTACTTTGTACGCGCTACAATTTACGAGGCGCGGCCATTTACTTTTGGAGGCTTTATGTCCCCCTCATCCAACGGTGTGGCGTGGATCGAACGACCATCTTTTTTTTTCTCGTATTTTTAGGTAGGAGTGATATTTTCTCTCTCCTCCCGGCTATATAAGACGTAAGAGGGGTTCAGTTTTTCTTTTTATCTGCATCTCATAAACCCCAGAGGATTCCAGAGCACTCCATCGAACTCTAGAGATCTACGAATATTTGCGTCCGCTAAGCCACCGTAGCCGTTTTTCGTGAAGCGTCTCCTCCCAGAGAGATTTTCAGGCACCTCATTGAGCGTTTTGTGAAGGTACCAGTAGATTTCGTTTATTTCGTCGTTTCGATTCCCTCCTCGAACTCTACTTTTCTTCTCGGTTTTTATTTTCATTCCCCCAGTTCAGCTCAGATGGGTAGATTCGAAAAATTAGTAAAAACTCCGGCCGCCATGGAGGCTTTTAGGGCAAAATACCACATTCCCCCGAAGGTGGGGCTGCAGTACTGTCCTCTTGAAGGAGTATTGACAGATAGAGGTGAGGGAGAAGTTGTTATCCCCATGATTGCTTTCATAGAGGGAGGGATGACACTTCCCATGCGTAGGATTACAAGGGAATACCTGTTCAACCATAGGTTGACGCCGCATCAGTGCGCCCCAAATATGTTCAAGATACTAGGCTGTGTAGATGTCTTAGACGAGCGGATGAATCTAGGCCTTACTTGGCACGATGTGGCTTATCTGTACGAGTGTCACCGCCTCGAGAATGGAGGGTATTATCTTAAATCCCGATCCAAGGTCGTTAGGTTGATCTCTTGTCTCCCAATATCCAATAAGACCGTGAAGAATGACTTCCTTATTGCTTCGGGGGAGTGGTTCGATGGTATTCATTGTCCAACTCGGGCAGGAATCCCAGGTGCGGCGTCTTTAGGGCCAATCCTTTTTGGGAAAGGGTTTAGTATTGGGGGGTTATTTTTATCGCTTTCTTTACAATTGGAAAATTTCATAAACTAACCCCACTTTTCTTGGACGTTTGCAGATAAAGTTCATGTCGCTCATCGGCTAAACTTCGTGAACGTGCCGGCGCTGAACTACCTTCTGAGGTCGGAAATATACGTTACTGAGGACGGACAGTTACGTGCAGCTCATCTCGTTCTGGGCTATCAACCTCTAAGCTGCTCTTTCCAAGCTATCGGTCACGCCATAAGGGCTAGCAGTTCGAGGTTGGCTAGGATTGACGTGTCTAAGACCGGGTTCCTAGCTCAACGTGATCTTCCACCAGTCGTACCAGCCGGCGTCCGAGATCCTTATCTAGCAGAGCAATTACCTCCGCCAGTCGAGCCTGGAGTTGTTGTTCCGGTTGAAGAGGAATCTGAATCATTTCGTCTTTCCCTTGAGGAAGAGATAGACGAGTTTTATTTTGAGGAGGAGGTTCAGCAAACCTCCTTGGTTGAGCTTTCTGATCTTGAAGGAGAGCAGGACCAACACTCTGCAGTTGGTGTTCCCTCAATCATCATCTGCTCGGACGATCCCTCGGACGAAGAGACAGAGCCCATGGCCGGGAAGGGAAAAAATTTAAGGGAGTTGATGGCCTCCCGAGGGAAAGGTCAGTCATCAAAAGGTCAGTCATCAAAGGGACCAACTCAGTCACAGGCCCAGACCCTTCCTCCTGTGGTCCCTCAGGACCCCTCGGATCTCGGCCTTAAGGTTAATCTGGACCTGAAGAAGAAAAGGCCAGTTGACACTCCTGAGGAGGGTGAGGTGGTTGCCCAGCCGACCAAGCAGCAAAAAACCACCCGGGCGCCAAGGAGCAGAAGGGGTAACTCCGCGGAAAACCGGGATGAGGAGAACCTTACTGAGGTACGTACTACCCCGCGTACATGGAGCCCCAAGTTGGAGCTGGATGGGGTTGCCATCCCCTACAATGCGTCGGTCAGAGAGTATAACCGAGGCCAAGCAGGGTACGTGGCTGATGCCTTAGAGCAACCCCTACTCCTTCCTCGGGATATGGAGGCCTATAGGCGGTTCTCTCAACCCGAAATCTTCCTATCCCTCAAAAGGGATCTCGCGATGGTAAGTAATCCTTTTACTGTTTTATTAATTTATTTAACCCTGTTAAATTTTTAAACCATTCTTGTTTCGTTCGCAGATTACTCAGCAGGTATTTGTGGCTGAGGAATTTTGTCGTGATAATCGCAGTCGGGTTGAGGCTGAAACCCAGTCTCGGACGGAGATGGAGAAAACCTTGGGGTCCCTTAAGCACGACCACCTTGAACTCACGGAGAAGTTCAAGGAGTCGGAAAAACGGCGCAAAAGTGCAGATGCTGGTTTGAAAAGTGCTGAGACCCAGGCGGAGGACCAGCGCAAAGAGCTGTACTCGACCCAGATCAACCTTGCCACCGAGAAGCAGGCAGTGCTGGATCTCAAGACTGCTCTGCAAAAAGTCGAGGATGAGCTGCGGCGGGTCAAAGAGGAGGCTCAGCTGATCCGAAAGGCCACAGAGGCTGAAAAGAATGCTTCTCGCCAGCTCGGGGCCCAAGAAACGGAGGCCAGGCTATCCGAGGAGATTCCCGAGGTGTGCAGGGACTACTGCAGCATCTCATGGGCTCATGCCCTTGATGCTGCAGGAGTTCCTGCAGATTCGGTGCTAAGACTGTCCGAGAACATTTTCTATCCTAAGGAGATCCAAGAGAATCCTGATGGTGTCTAAGTGGTTTCAGAGCAGGATCTGGCAGTGCCTGATGCCGTCCCTGTGCCTGATAAGGCGAAGGATCCCACCACGGACCCTACCATCGAGGTTCCTCCTCCTCAGCCCGAGCAAAAAGAAGATCCTCCTGCTAAGGCTTAGCTTTTAGGCTTTTAATTTTTGTATTCCCTTCTTCTTCTTTTTTTTGAATGAGAGTCGTCCTGTTTTTGCGCTCTTTTGTAAGGACCTCTCTTTGTATTGTCCTCGGAATATTAATATAGAATGTTTGCTTTGCTTTCTATGGATGTATGCTAGTACCGCTTTTTTTTTTTATAAACATTTGCAGCGACATAGATAAATGTAAACGGTCAAGATAAAAAGGGTTGTTGGGCAGCGAATTTGAA
Source organism: Quercus lobata (assembly GCF_001633185.2). Classification (NCBI taxonomy): domain Eukaryota; kingdom Viridiplantae; phylum Streptophyta; class Magnoliopsida; order Fagales; family Fagaceae; genus Quercus; species Quercus lobata. Next base: position 119,735 of record NW_022154719.1, read on the forward strand.
TGAGGGTTGCAATGGTGCTAGACTGTGCGCACGCCTTAAAATGATTTCCCTTAAGTAATAATCTCCCAATCTGTCATAAGTAATAATTTCCCCTAAGTCTGTGGTCCGAGGAGCCATGCAGAACTTAGGTTCTGTTTAAAACTATGAATAGTTGTCGTAAGTAATAATTTCCCCTAAGTCTGTGGTTCGAGGATCCATACAGGACTTAAGTTCTATTTAAAACTTGTGTAGTTGCCATAAGTAATAATTTCCCCTAAGTCTGTGGTCCGAGGAGCCATGCAGGACTTAGGTTCTGTTTAAAACTATGAATAGTTGTCATAAGTAATAATTTCCCCTAAGTCTGTGGTCCGACAACCAATCTGGAGTTCGAGAATACTTCTATTATTCTTCCGCCCAATCTTTGAACCATCGTCATCCCTTGAAGTAAGGCTTCGTATTCGGCTTCATTGTTCGTAGCCGAGAATCCGAGCCTCAGTGATTTTTCAATGACAGTACCGTCCAGCGATATTAAAACTATCCCAACTCCAGATCCTCTCTAGTTGGCCGCGCCATCCACGTAGACCTTCCAACGCAAGGTCCCCCCTGCTGAAATCGCACCAACTGATTTTCCATCCATGTCTTTCTTCTCGGTTATTGTTTCTATAGAGGGCTCAGCAAACTCCGCTACCAAGTCTGCGAGGACCTATCCTTTGATGAAGGATCTAGGCATATATTTAATATCAAAGGCCCCTAAAAGCGCACTCCACATGGCGATCCTTCCAGTGTAGTCAGCGCTTCGAAGCACCGCTCGAATGGGAAGTTGAGTTAGAACGATGACCGTATGCGCCTGAAAGTAATGAGGGAGCTTCCGGGTGGCATGTACTATCGCCAGAATTGCCTTTTCTAGAGGTAGGTATTACACCTCGGCCTCATGTAATGATTTGCTCACATAGTAAACCGGTCGCTGCACCCCATTATCATCCTGTATCAGTACCAAGCTTACAACATGGGGAGCTACAGCGATGTATGCAAACAGCACCTCATCTGCCTCAGGGCTGGACATGATGGGTGGTCGGGACAGGTATTCCTTAAGCTGCTGGAAAGCCCGAACACAATCCTCTGACCATTGGAACCCTTTCCATTTGTTTATCAGGAGGTAAAAGGGGCGGCATCGGTCCGCTGATCGTGATATGAACCGGTTCAATGCTGCAATCATGCCAGTGAGCTTCTGCACTTCCTTCGGATTCCGAGGAGCCTGTAGGTTATTAATCGCTTTGATTTGATCGGGACTTACTTCTATTCCCCTGTGGGTTACCATGTACCCTAAGAATTTCCCAGACCCGACCCCGAATGAACATTTGGAAGCATTTAGCCGCAACCGGTGCTCCCTTAAGATAACGAAGATTTTTTCAAGGTCTTCCACGTGCTCGGACACCCTTTTACTTTTTACAACCATGTCGTCTATGTAAACCTCAATGATCTTGCCCAGCTGTGGCTCGAACATCCGGGTCATCATCCTTTGGTAGGTTGATCCTGCATTCTTCAGCCCAAACGGCATCACCTTATAGTGGTAGTTTCTGATGGGCGTCATGAAAGCCGTCTTCTCTTGGTCTTCCAGTGCAAGGGGTATCTGATGATAGCCCTGGAAGGCGTCCAGGAAGCTCATTCGAGGGTGACCCACGGTTGCATCCACCAACCTGTCGATTCGGGGTAGGGGGAATGGGTCCTTTGGGCACGTCTTGTTCAAGTCCGTGAAGTCCACGCAGACCCTCCACTTCCCTGTTTTCTTCCTTACCACCACCGTGTTTGCCAACCATTCGGGGTAAAAGACCTCTTTAATAGCCCCTGCTTTTTTCAGTTTTGCCACCTCGTCTGTTACGGCACTAGCATGTTCCTTTGAAGGACGTCGAGGTGGCTGCTTCTTCGGAGTGGAAGAGGGGTTGACGTTCAGGTGGTGACAAATAAGGCTAGGATCAACTCCCGGGGCGTCGTAGGCATCCCATGCAAACACATCGATATTTCCTCTGAGAAATCTGACCAGTTCCTCTTTTTCTTTAGAAGGCAACTCAGAGCCGACCTGAAAAAACTTCTCCGAGTTGTTGTTGACAGCGATCTTCTCTAAACTTTCGCACCTTATCTCCTCGGCTAGCCCATCGCCTTGCCTTGCCAAGGTGGTTGGTTGCTATAAGCTCTCCGAGGCTGAGGACTCAGCATGGGGCCGATGTAGGATGGCGGCCACCATACACTGCCTGGCCACGGCCTGATCTCCTCGAATCTCTTCTACTTGTCCTCTGGATGGGTATTTTACTTTTTGGTGAAGTGTGGAAGATACAACTTCTAGGGCGTGGATCCATGGCCTGGCAACTATTGCGGTGTAGGGTGAGTAAGCGTCGACCACGATAAAATTTACCTCCACCACCTCCAAACCAGTCTGTATGGGTAGTCGGATCTGTCCCTTTGGCGTAACAATCCTCCCCTCGAAGCTGAGAAAGGGGGAGTCATAGGCTGTCAAATCTTCCAGCTTCAGGTTCAGCCCCTTGTATAGATCAGGATACATTATCTCTACCGCACTTCCCGAGTCTACTAACACCCTTTTCACATCGAAGCCTCCAATTCTAAACGTAACCACCAAGGCATCGTCGTGAGGTTGAATAGTTCTTCTCTTATCCTCGTCCGAGAATCCCAGTATCAAAGAACTTCGCTTTTTTGACCTTTTGGGTTCCCTATGCCTGTCCTTGGAGGGGAGCCGATCAACAGCCAGCACCTTGGGGATGGGTGGCCCAGTTCTTCCTGGTGCGGCGAGGATGACATGTATCATTCCGGTGGGGGGTCTTAAGGACACATCCTTTCGAGATTCTTGTATTGCTTGACCGGGATGGCCGCTCGAGGGGTGCAGAAGGTGACGCAACTTCCCTTCTCGGACCAACTGATCTAAGTGATTCCATAGATTCTTGCAATCCTCAGTGGTATGCCCATGGTCCTGATGATAGTGGCAGTACAGGTTCTGGTTACGTTTGGAAGGGTCTCTAGCCATTTTTCCCGGCCACCTAAAATAGGGCTCGTTCCTTACTTTCTCCAGCACCTGTTGTACTGGCTCCCTGAATACAGTATTCACTGTCTACGGGTTGCTCTGTCCAGCCTGTCGCGAAAAATCTCTTCTCGGCTGGCTAGGGTTATACCGTTCCGACCTAAAATCACTTACTTTGGGGGGATGGCCTTCTCCTTTCCCCTTCCTTGCAGCTGATCTTCCTCCACCTTTTTGTACTTGTCGATCCTATCCATCAACTGATGAACGTCGGCAACTGGTTTACCAGTGAGGGATTTCCTCAAGCCATGCTCGGTGGGGAGACCGCTTTTGAACGTGCTGATAGCAACATCATCATGGTTGTCATCTAAGTCATTATACACCTCCCAATATCTATCTGAGTAGGCTTTTAGGGTTTCTCCTTCGTGCATGGATAAGGACAACAGCGAACTGAGGGGTCGAGGAACTCTGGTGTTTGTGATAAAGCGGGAGCAGAAAGCCTGAGTGAGCTGCTTATAGGAGCCTATGGAATTTGTCTTCAGGCTATTGAACCACCTCATCGCCATTGATCCCAAGCTGGATGGGAAGATTTTGCACATTAGGGCTTCATTTTGTGAGTAGATCGCCATTTTTTGGTTAAACTAACTCACATGCTTTACCGGGTCTGCTCGGCCATTATAGATGGCGAACACCGGTTGGTTGAAGCGTCTAGGCAGCTTAGCCCCTTCGATTCTATACGTGAAGGGTGACCTTGAAACCTGGTCCAGCGCTTTCTTCATAGCATCGTTCCCTGAACCCTTGCTGGATGGGCTCTCATACTTCCGTACAGGGCGTGGTTCCCTTTCGTAGGAAAAGGTTTCACTTGGGGGGGTCCTTGACCTCCGTCGGTAACTCGCACCTCCGCATTAGAAGACTCGCCTGAGTCAGAGGGAGATCGTTTTCGCTGCACACGTCGTAACTTCCTTTTCAGGTCATCTATCTCTCGCTGCATGGCCTGGTGACTATTTCGCCTCTGGGACACGTGACTACCTATCTGAGTGTGACTCTGGCTCGTCCGAATAGTATGCACACTTCCCTCACGATTCCCCCTGCCACCTAGGTTGGTTAGGTTATTTTGCCTCTGGGACTCGGCGGGTTGTGTCTATTGGGAGTTAGCCTAGTGAGGATCCTCCTGGTGTGGACCTAATTCTGCCATGCTCGACCGTTGTGCTAGTTGATGCCTTAGTTCTTCTCACAGACGGCGCCAATTGTAGTTGCACGATTTTCCTGGCCTAAACCCTATTGATCAGGCTTTGACCCAAGACGCAACCCACAATAAATATTTGTAGAGGATGGGTCAAAGAACTTAGCATCAGTGAGCTTACTCGGTTTGATGCATGGACAATATTGTTGCAGGAACAAGAATACAAGGATGGATATCTAACAGAAGATTTTATTTCTTCAGTTCTCAATACATTTTTCCCTCCTCTCTCTTTGAGGGACTTCACTACATTATATAGCTCTCTCATTCTTATCTGAACCTTACACTTGTTGATCATCTAAGCCTCCACTTGAGCATCTGTCCCATCAGACACCCCTATCACTCCCTTGTGAGTTGCAGTGGCCAAGGTAGTACTGTTCAGTGGTCTTTTCCTCATTAATGCGGCCAAGAGGGTGGTTGTGGCACATTTAATGTGGTGGTGGCAGCTTTCCATGAGATATTTTGGGTTTTATTCTTTTTATATGCTGGGAGGATGAACTGCAATGGTTGGGGCGAGGTCTTTGACTGGACTTCGTAATGTCCGAGGAGGAGTTACTCCTCAGACAGGTTTCTTTTATCGCAATTGGGCTTGAATAATGCTTTATCTGTGACTTCTCCTCGGACAGGATACTTCTCGGACGGGCCTGAAGTTAGACTAGCCCATTATTTTGGGCCGGGCCCCACAGGTATATTATTATTTTGCAGTTTAGTACACATGGCATTGTAGTTTGTATAAAAACAATTTTTATTTTAGACATAAGTCACGGTTTTAGTTATTTCCATCAATCACTAAATTACAGGGATTATCAGGAACCAACGTCATAAATTGAAATTTTCTCAAAAAAAAAAAAAAAAAATTGCAGGGATTATTTTGATATACATCAAAAAGTTATGGGCTACACTGATATATTTAAAATCCAAATTGACATATAGTGATATAGTGTAAATATTATGGACCAAAATGATAATCTACCCCACTTAAATTGAAAAGCTTGTGAAGGTTTGGGAGCACTAATATCAACAATGGTAAAACTTAATGATTTACTGAATGTCACCTATCCTCGAATTGACTGTAAAATACCGGTTAAAAGTCGAATTCTAAATAAAAGCTTCTTTTTTCTATTAAGAGGTTTTGCATCTTTTATTTATTTATTTGCTGAGAATAAAATCTTTTATCAACAGATCAAAATATGAAATTGAGCATCCTCCTTAATTACATCCTAAACAAAAGGAGGGGCTGAACTGGGATTGGAAACTAAAAAATCTATTTGAAAGTAACCAACGGTTGAGAACATAAATAATCTTGTTAGCCTTTTTTGAAAGGGCTGAATTGGAATCAAAGAAGCCAAAAAATCTATATGAAAGAAACCAACGGCTAAGAACATGAACAACCTTATTAGCCCTTTTATGAACTCGGTTAAAAGAAGAAGAAAGAACTTATTAGCATCTCAGAAAAGTTGAATTCTAAAGAAATATTTGTTTATAATAATAATGAATTAGTACATACGAAGGGAGGGAAAATAGTTAAAATATACTTTAGAAAACATTGGAGTTTTTTTAAAACCAATTTTACAATCTTCTTTTCTTTTATTTTCTTTTCTGTGTTTTAGAAAAAGCCTCTACAACAAAAATAGCATGAAACAATACTACACTGGGAGAAGCAAACTTCAACACTGAAAATGAGGATCATTTTACTCATGAAAGAGAGTCAATTTAGAATAAAAACACATAGTTCAATTTATTAATAAAATCATTTCCAGTTTCCTCGAGAAACCCAATCATTACCTAAGAAACTAAATGAAAATAAACTATAGAGTGACAGAGCTATACAGAGAGAGAGAGAGAAGGGCACATAATTTTATTATTCTTTATTAGTATAACAAAACAAAAAGTAAATGGATCTTGAACCCAAATCTTCAAGATATACCAAGAACAACCTCCTCTCATTAGCCTTAGATACAGAATTCCTTGTAGAAGTACACCTTCCAGACCCATGGACCACCAATTATCGCTATCACATGTTCCAAAAAGGTTTTGTTGTACACCATTCTTTTGGCCTTCAGTTTTTAGAGTGCAATTTTGATTTGTTTTTGATAGATTAGGGTGAGAGAAATGATTTACAATGGTTGGGTTTATATAGACTTTAGGCATAGTAAGGAAATCTAGGTCTCATTAATTTTATAATGCTACATAGGGAAAGTAAAACAATTCCTTCCATATTGGTTTTTTCTAGAAAAAACCAGGCTTTGTGTCATGAACATCTTTTGGGAAAATATAAGTCGTCAAGGTAAGTTCCACAAACAATAAATTTTATACCTCAATTGGATTTCCATATAAGAAAATACTGCCAAAGATGCTTATAAGTTTTCATTGTATACTAGTTAATGTCATTTAATTTTCATGCAAAAGAGATTTCCAAGCAAAAGTCCTAGTCAAGTAATTAAAAAGTGGGATGATTGTTTATCCAGGAGAGACTCGTGACATTCTCAATCCTTATCATAAAAATTCTTATTGTATGTATATAAATTGTGCAATAGAGAGAATGAGTTACTAGTTATATACTATGAACGATCTTGATTGTTAAAATTCTCAGCTGTCCCAATGGGTTGGCAGATTGTTTAACACGCAAGAACAATATGCATGCATCTAGTGATTAAAAGTTAAAACATGAGGTACAAAGGTTTCCATTTTTGGAACCCTTTCTATAGATATATATATATATATATATCAAAATCTAAAAAAAAAAATTAGCAATATATAGGTACATTGAATTATAGTGAAATAAATGGTTTTTTTTTTTTTTTTTTAACTTGAACTTGAACGGTAAATAACAATGCTTATATTGTAAAATTAGAGCACATATGCTTTTATAAAAATAAAAAAGAAAGAAAATTAAATCATTACTTTTCAGTATATTATCTTTTCTATTATAATCCTTAAGCTACTGGATATAAATTTCACCAATTTAGGTAAAAATGGTTAAAGCCCTGTCAAGATTGAATATATACTACCCTATCAAGAATATATATATATATATATATATATATACACACACGTGTGTGTATATATGTGTGTGGGTTTACTAAAATCTTTTCATTTAAATTTTCGATCACATTTTTTCCATTAACACCATTAAAAATCATGTGAAGAGGCTTTAATTTTTTTTCCCAAGATTTGAGGTTTAAATGAATTTACATAAAAATCTAAGATTTAAATAAAACTATGTAAACTTTAAAATTTAAACAAAACTATAAAGTATATGTTGAACATTTTAGTGAAAGTTGTTTTATTTAATGATATTTTTTAAACTAAAAAATTGATTTCTATTACAATAATAAGAGACTTTCTTTTAAGTATAATTAATTAATCTTTTACTGGAGGGAGGTTATATAATAATATAAACATAGATAATTAGCGATCTCATCTAACTGCAATGAAAAATTATATATTTTTATTTTCGCGGTCTCAACTTAATTACCATGTGTGAGATTGTTCAGTAGTTGTTGAACAAGCTGTGTCATGTCCACTAGACGTTAGCCCCATCATTAGTATCACATCAACATAGGTGTCATATCACTTGTCTTGCAATCCTCATGCACATCCATGCAAGCCAACTATATAAGCATCTCGAGTCACCTGCTCACCATGATCACTTCCCGTGTACCACATGTCGCATGTGTTCTAGCAATGACATTCGCACAAGATGCTTCCATATGTTTATGAAGCTTCTGACAATTAGTATTCGCCATCATCTGTGATCGTATGTTATCTCGACATGCCTTGAGCGTTTAGTCATTATATATTTAAGGCATCCCAAGAGCCCCAAAAATTTTGAAGACCCATCTATTTGTTGAATAAGCAAGCTAATCTTGAGTTAGACTATTGTTAACTTAGGATTCTTTAGTATATAAACCCTTCACTAGGTTTATTGTAAATAGAAGATATGGCTGTAATGGGTTTTCCACTGTACGTGAAGGTAGAATATTAAATTCAACAGCATTAAAATTACATTCTTGCTTCTACTCTTTATTTTCTCTTTTTATTTCTTCTATATTCCTGAATATGCATGCCTCTTCCGAAGCTAACAAGGTTGGAGATCCTAGAGATAGGAAGTGGACCATTGGTTACTATTTTTTACTTAGTTTTTCTAATTTTCTAATACGGTAAGAAATAAACTGTTGCGTCTCAATTTAATACTAAAGCTAGATATCATGCACTAGCCGATGCTATTTCTAACCTTCTTTAGTTATGATGGTCATATATAAATTGATTGCCAATTTATGGGTCACCATTAGTTCTACTACCTCTATAGATCAGGAAAGTGATATCTTCAACAAAACAAGTCAACCAGTTCATTTCTAACATGAAACAAAGCTTAACAAGGCATGAAAGCAGTATAGACTATAAGGGCCCGTTTGGTACATGTGTTTAAACACATGTTTTCAGTTTTTAAACAATATTATATTAGTTCTACTACCTCTATTGATCAGCAAAGAGATATCTTCAACAAAACAAGTCAACCAGTTCATTTCTAACATGAAACAAAGCTTAACAAGGCCTGAAAGCAGTATAAACTATAGGACCCGTTTGGTACATGTGTTTAAACACATATTTTCAGTTTTTAAACAATATTACATGTATTTCCATATACTTTTTCACCCACAAGTTTTTCCAAAAAATACAAACAACGTTACCAAACGACCCCTAAAGTTTTAGAAAATAAAAGTGCTTTAAGAAAATTATATATTGAGGAGTGATGGGATGTTGTTGGACAGCATGAAGGGAATAGAATCAGCAGCAAATTATAGTTGATGGAGATCGATTAAGAATGTCACTTTATATCACTAGACAATATCCACCTTCTTTTGTGCAAAAACCATATTATATTAAAATGGAAAAATGGAAGAAAACAAAGTTGTCACAGTGATTTCACAACAAAGTACAAACATCCGCAAACCTTGGACAATGACAGCATCCAATGGCCGAAAAGAAACCAATGACATCTTCAGTCTTCTTAACCTGTATGTTAAATATAATTGTTTGATTATCACAGTCATCAATAACAAAGTTACTAATAAAACTATTACTCATACTTGGAAACTTTACCCATTTTTTTCCGGCAAACCGACAGAAGAACAATCAAAACAGCTACACCTGCTAGTACACCAACGATAATTGCTACTGTTTTTCCCACTTGGTCCTCGCTAGTGGAATCTATACAAATACCCCAAAGCAAAAGGTAGTGGGAATTAGTACTATACATAAGAAAATGATAGGAGATTGAGCATGCTTGGCAGCCACACATACAAAAGCTTTCTTTCTACCCATGTTTTATACATTAGTGCTATTTATATATTTCAGACTTTGCAAGTTTTAAAATTTTGAGAAGATTAGATACAGATATTTTATTTGATCCATTTGGTCACTGAGAAGTGGAGGGAGAATAAGAAACCTTTCAGATTTTGGTTGGAATGATTGTCTTGAAATTGGAGCTTATCTTTTCTATAAGAATAAGGCTTTAAGAACAATCATGGCACTTATTTGAATGGGACATTATGGTTTAATAATATGGGTATATTGACTCATTGATTGTTTAATAATAGGGTAATAACACCTTTTGCATCCATAAATAACACTTTAATTGAAAGCAAAAAGAATAAGAGAAATTGTTTAAAGAGATAAAAGATGAGAGAGAGGAATGGCACTTATAATGGAGGTTCCCAAAAGCAGTACTAGCTAAAGCACTTGTGACCCTTGATGCCTTATACTTTATAAAAAGATTACTTGCTGACCATTGGCTTTGGGAAAAAAATTCAACATTTCTTTCTCTCACTGTGGAAAAAACTAAAGTGGTCAATGTAATTTTAAGAAAGTACGTTTACTATGTCACCTTGTAGCACTAAGGTTCGCAAAGAATAAAATTTCTCTAGGTCATTCTTGGTATTTCACTATATTTTTATATATTCTATCAACTGTTATATTTCATGTGTTTGTTTGATATATTTTTCAATTTTAAACTTTGATTATTGTATAATGAAAAATAAAATGAAGTGTCATAAATTATAATTGATAAAGTATACAATAGAATACTCAGAATGAGATTTTTTTTTTTCTTTAATTTTAGGTTTGCAATGACCTAATTATTGGCTCCAATTAAAGAGCAAAAATGTTAACAAAAATATGTTGTTTTCATGGTAAATAAATTGCAACTAGAAACCGGGATTATTGTTTCACTTGTCCAAATATTCAAATTAAGTGTCCTAAGACGACAGTTTTACATGAGTTTTTTTTTTTTTTTTTTTTTTTTTTGTATTTAATTATATATCACTTGAATGATATTTATGTTAAAGTTCTATATTCTACACACTTTTATTTATACTACATTTATTATTATTCTTACCTTTTTTTTTTTTTTGAGAAAGTTATTATTCTTACTTTTAATATGAAATAATTCACTTACTACTAATTGAGTTGGATTTATATTAATCTATTATATTTTTGGATATTCTTAAGAGTAGAGGAAAAATACACAACTCCCAATATATGTTTTTTTTTTCTTTTCTTAATAAAAAAAATCACATAATGCCCACATTTGGTGGACTTTCTCTAGAAAGAGGCCCTAGGACTAGGGTTGGCCATAAGTGCTCTTATAAAGATAAGGAAAAACTATATTTTATATCCTATAATTTAAAACCTATAACAAATTAAATCATATAGTTTTACAATTCGGACTCCAAACAAAAATTCTTGGTTCCGTTCTAAAAGGAAGTGTGAGACAATCAAAGATATGGAGAGAGAGAGAGAGCTTGTACCTGAAGAGGAATCATAGTAGCCAGATGCCCAGTACCGAGCATAACATTGCGCCAAATACACGTCCGATGCAGAAGCTGATCCGCACACAGTCTTCAACTTTCCAACAGCATCAGCAAGGCAAGAAGAGCAATCAGTTGGGTTCAAATCCCCCAAACACTGAGCAAAACCTTCAACCAAACCTGAACTACTCACTCTAAACCCAGTTGTCCCTTGCAAGTCAGCAAGAACATCATCTCTACGCCTAAAGAAATCAACATCACTACTTACACTACTTTTACTACACTTTGTGTGCCTAAGACTTGTGTCAAGCTTTCCCAAGAAATCAACATGCTCGTATCTTATGTAGCACCCTTCAAGCTGCAAAGAAGCCCCATAAGAGTAAGGACAAACCAAACCTATTTGAGTAACAGCACTTTGAATGCATTGGGAGCAGTCCAAAATCTTCAAATCTCCCCTACACTGGAATAACCCATATATGCTGCCATCAGCTTCTGGAGAGCTTCCATTTCCTATAGCTAAGCTATTGTATGACACCTGAGAAGACGAGCTTGCAAGTGATGCTAGAAAAGAATTGACGTTTGCTTCAAAAGGTGAATTGGGTTGGTATTTTTCTTGGGAGCAGCCTGCATAGATGAATATGTGAGCTTTGACAGGGTATCCATGGCAACTAAGAGAAGACAAGAGAAATAATAGACAAAGAAGTCTCAGAACTAAGATTGTTTTGTGAGTGGAGTGTAATTGAAGGCTTCTCAACATTTTTTTTCTTGGTTTTTTTTTTTAACAATTTGGCCTTCCTTTCTTTTGTTGTTGTTTTGTGCTTTGATGGTGAATGATGATGAGAGAATAACAGAGTGGTTGCTTTTTGGTCATTCTTGAATTCTCTTGTGGACCCTTTCCTATTAAGAAAAAGGCCCCATTTGCTCTTCAGGGGCCTACTTGTATACGTTGTCACAGCATCTTTTCTAAACATTCTACTTTGTTCTGAGTAATAGTCATAAAGAACACCAAGTACCACTACTTTTAATTTTGGCCAGAAACTCAATATGGCCTTGGATGATTTGAATTTCAATGTTATATATATATATATATATATATATATATGCTTATATAACTACTTCTTATGGCACATGCTACCCGTCCTTTATGCCCACGAAAACAAGGCAACAAGTATAAGCTAATGGGAATCCAATGGCTCCTACAGCACTAGTCAATCAAAATTCAATATGGCTTTCACTTTGGAAGAATGGGATAGTCAAAGGTGATTTTAATTAATAAACAGAACAATCTCAGAGCTGAATTTTGGAATGCTCAGGTATAAGTTTGAACTAGCAGTATACTTTACATTTGGTTTGGCCAACAAATTACGGAAATTGTCTTCAGTTAATTGTTTTAGTGAAGCAAGACACATAAGGGTCCAGGAACAAGTTTTTAGCACGATTATCAACACAAAACTGATGCAGGACAAAACCAAAACAGATGCAACAATAAAATAGATGAACAAAGAAAATAAAAAGATAAATAACTTAAGAGTTGGCACCTATATATGCTTGCTTGGAGTCAACATGTATACTTGTTTCAATTCAACATCAAGCAAAAAAAAAAAAAAAAACCTTAGTGTCAATATTGTATTTTATCCATCATCGTTTTACATGTACAACTTCAAATTTAATTTCAAAAAATCTATAAATAGTATTTTTCACGTTGGAATCTTGGGAGTGTCAAATATAACCTAATTTTGTCCCAATTGGATGTCTTATTAATCAATTTTGAAAATCTAGAGACAAAATGATCACAATGCTCTTTTCTTAGTGTTAGGTTCTAAATATTTAGTTATAAATGTTTAGGTTCTAAATAATTTGTTTGTTGGCAAACCATGTATATAAACTTGTCTAGAAATAGATCTTAGTATCTATGAAGTGTTTTAGACATTGATCAAATTAAAGTGATACAAGTCAGAATTCAAAAACGTACAAGTTGTAGGTTCAAGAAATTAAAAAGATGAAGAGTTCGACCAATCGAGAGAAAGGCTCGACCAATTGAGATGCTATTTTGTAGAATTTTAATAAAGCCCAACCGCCCATTAAACATTTAGGGTTTCATTCCAAACTTACTTGGTATATAAGAAAAATCCTAAAGCACATTTTTCAAGTTTTTTAGAGCTACTCTTTTGAAATCTAAGAGGTTTTGTGCCTTCTACTCTTTCAAACATCTATTGGAGCTCATTTACATACTACAAGTATTAGTGGAATAAAGTTGCAGCCCAAGCTTCAGATATCAAGTGTATTGAAGATCAAAGGCATAAATTAGAGGTTCATATTAAAGCAAATCCATATCAAAGAAGTCTGAAGGTTTTAAAGTTAGTTTGATAATCATAGTTAAGTTTAATATGAATTAAATATTTTTGACTGTAAACTTCTATTTGATATAGTGAATTATTCTTTTCGGAATAGTTCCCTCTAGGTTTTTTACTTTGAAATTTGTTTGTTTAATTGGTTTTCCTGGTTCATCATATCTGTGTCTTATTTACTTTTCCCCTGCATGACATATGTGATGAATGTTTAACCTAGATCTATATAATTGACTTAAGTATCAACTTGACAATACATTTTAGGTTAAATATTGTGTTTTCAGGGTTCTAAAAACTTACACTTAGAATGCGTTTGGATTGTACGTTTATTGCACGTTTTGCGTTTGGCATTTGAACAGTGGGACCTATGGCACTATGCACGTAAATGAAGATAAACGCATTTTAATGAAGACAAACACACAGTGGCTATGCATTTTGCGTGTTATGTCATGAAGGAATACTTCAAAATTATTTTTAGTGCAATTTGTCTTGTCATATCATGTCCGTACTGGGACCTGCATTTTAAAATTATTTTGCTATAGTATTTTCAGTTTTCAACAAAATAAGCGATATCCAAACAAATCCTTAGCTAAGCTTTGACTGAGTTGAGCGATGGTCAAATAAGCTCAAATTTTGACCAGACCTCTAAATTCTACCATTTTACACTAACATCTTTCAAAACACTTCCCCCAAGTTTCACCAAAATCAACCCTGGTTTGAGTAATATTTGACAAAAAATATGGCCCTTCAATCAGGATAAACTCGAACTTATATTGAAGATTATTAAATTCTCTTTTAAATGATTGCTCACAGCCCATATCGGACTTAAAAGCGAGAAAAAAAAATTTTAATTATGAAAAAGCTCCCAACACAACCAAATTTAAGAATAAAGCTTGATTATAATTTGATCTTCATCAAATTATGATCAAATGACCACATATTAGCCCAAATAAGGATTCGTTGGAAAAGTTTCATTAAAACCTTTAAATTAGAAGTCATTATCTATCTCTTAGAAAAAATGGACCTCAAGACTACGTCCGGATTGTGAGATATCACTCGTACAAATTGTCAACAACCAACTTTGAAGACTCTTACCATGACAAATGAGTTTTTGTATGCAATCAATTTTCAACATCAAGGGTATAATTTGTTGGATATATATCAACAATTTACCGATGTGATAAAGCAAAAGGAGCAATACACAGATTTAAAATTAAATAATAACACAAATTGATATGATAGGCAAAAGTAATAAACAAATACTGAATATAAATAATAAGAAATCTACAAATAATTGAAGACTCACAGATCAGATGCTTGAAAGGATAAACAATGAGATCAAGTCTTATGTTTTACACAATCTCCTTAAAGCAGATTTCGTCCCTCACACTTTCACTGTGGTGCTTTGAGACTCATGGACGTTTGCTTCCCAAGATAAAATGATCAAACAACACGAAGATGAAGCACTCAATGTCATGCTCTTCGAACTCCTCAATGCCTCTTTCTCTCTCTTTGACACAAAATGAATGAACAAAAATCTCATTGGGAGAGTTTTCTCTAAAAAGTTCTTTTTTCATGAATGAGGGACAATGAAACTATACGTAACTTCAAACTGAAACACTGTTTCAGAGATTACTGTTGTGCACAAACTCTAACTCAATAATAAAATAATAAAATATTATTATTAATTGGATAAATGGGCCTAGTCCACACATGCCTAAAGCCTAACCCACTATCCAGCCCAAAGCTCATATTTTCTATTATTTCCAATGTGGGACTCAAGGATTTTCACCACTTATAATAACATCTTCAAGTGAATATAGAACACATCAATTTCTTATTCACTCCATGCTATTTTTCCAACAATCCTCCACATGAATAGAAATTGATAAAGCACAATGCAAATGACAATGCAGACACAAAGAGAGTAGAAGAAAAGTTACTGTATCAGGAGAAGTAGCTTGTGGCTTTGAACTTTCCTTTGTGAAAGACTATCGGATATACTAGCTAACCAGTGAACATGATGTCTTGAACTGTTCAGCCATTTGTGTATACCAAGACAATAGAATCCACATAGCTCCTTTTCGGACATTTTTCGATTCTTATAGTTGTGTTCATTTCGGCCCTGAACATATCCTGGTAAATTCATGAAGTGCTCTAGAGAATTCAGCCTTAAAAACTCTCATGGAAGCAGCCCACCTCACACTCATATAGGTGATTCTTATTAAGAGTATCCTGCTATACCCACTCGGAATTTCAAGATATAAGAATCATTAAAAGCAAAACTTACCCTGAACATCGCTTACAGGCATCACTATTTCATCATAGGAATGGGTAGGAGATATAATCTCCATAGTGATAAAAATTAGTCTCCACAATTCGGTTGTCCCTTTGAACCTAGATCTTGGGATCTCCAGTCAGCTAGGTTGGTTGCCATCCTGGAGACTTTTAAATAATAGGTTTTAACCCCATTCCCCTTGATGAGCAATTTACTTGCTCTCTACTCAAACTTTTGGTTAACGGATCCGCAATATTCTCTTTCGACTTTATAAAGTCAATGGAAATAATTCCATTAGAGAGCAACTTGTCACGGTATTATGTCTTCGACGTATATGTCAAGACTTATCATTGTACATATGACTCTGTGCCCTACCAATAGGTAATTTGCTATCACAATGTATACAAATAGAGGATACAGGTTTCATCCACATTGGCATATCCTCTAGGAAATGACGAAGCCACTCTGCTTCTTCTCCTACTTTGTCCAATGCGATAAATTCTGATTCCATTGTGGATCTGGCAATACATGTTTGTTTAGATGACTTCCAAGATACTGTTGCACCACCATGTGTAAAGACATATCCACTTGTGGATTTCGTATCTTTTGTGTCGGATATCCAATTAGCATCACTATACCCTTCTAGTACAGTTGGATACCAAGTGTACTGCAACCCATAGTTTAGGGTGTATTTCAAATACCTGAAAACCCTAACTAATGCCTTCTAGTGGTCTTCCCCTGGATTACTAGTGTATCTACTCAACTTGCTGACAGCATATGCTATGTCCGGTCTAGTGCAATTCATTATATACATAAGACTGCCTATTATTCTCGAATACTCCAATTGAGATATGCCTTGCCCTTTATTCTTAGTTAGATGTAAATTTACATCTACAGGTGTTATCACTGGACTGTCATCATATTTCTTGAATTTCTCAAGAACTTTCTTAATATAATGTGATTGAGATAAGACAAGTGTAAGGGGGGTGGGCTGCGCTAGTAGTGTTGGGCTACCTCCTGCTACACTAAGCCCAAGTTTTCTAGATAAGAGAGTCGGGATCGGCCCAGTTTCAGCTTAAGTTGGTCCGACTTGTGCGCAAACTAGGCCAAATCTACCAGGGACGTGCTCACGGCAAACGAAACTGTTTCAGACAAATTGTGGCAAGCAGACATAATAATAATAAAATAAACAGAAAATATCTAGCCACTTTAATGGGGAATTGACCGAATAGCCCTTAACATCAATTACAATAACAATACTATTTGTTTTCTTTTCACGGAAGAGAAAGAAAAAGAATAACAGAGAAACATCAAATGCTTATAATCATGAGTTAATCGGAATACTAAAGGAATTCGACCGAAAATTCAATCCGCGGGAGCAGAACCAGAAAGGGGAGAATGTCCCTCCTCAAAGCAGTCAATCTCTCAGGAAAGAATCCTGCTGTAGAGGTTAACAGCCTTGAGGGAAACGGGCCTAAGTGGTTTTCTACGTAAGTGCTTTCGAGTTTTTCTTACAGAGGGCCGGATTTCATGAGGGAGAGAAGGGATTAATCTACCGGTGCATACCCACCTTTCTAATTCTCACTGTTTCTTTTTCTTTCTTCTCACTTTGTTTTCTTTGCTATTTCTTTTAAGTTTTTTATTTCCTTCTCTAAGTTCCGTTGTTCCCTCCCCCTCTTTCTGTTCAAAGCAAGACCCTCCTTTTATAGTGCCTGCCGTGACCTGATTTTACTGTTTTGACCCTTAACTTCCTTTGTCTGGTCTGGGTGTACTGGTCGACCATCACTGTTCCACCTGTATGTCGTCCTCCCATCACCAGACAAGGAAGTGTATTTTGTTTGCTAGTCTGTGGTGGCACCCTTTCTTGCCACGGTCTGGGTTATTTCTCTCTCTCTATCCCTCATGGCATACACCTAATGGTTCCAACTCAGCTTGCCTCTTTTGGGTAGTAAGCCATCCCAACAGGACACCTCCCCGAAAGAGCCTAAGCCGGAACCATAAAAATAGATTTTTCCCCTCTCCCCACCACCAAACCATGCCTTCTGATCCTCCGACCTCACCATGCTCTGTATTGGCTGGGTACAGGCTGGTGGTGTCTGGGCCTTGTGCGTGCCTTCATTTCATATGTGTCCAAAATTTGTCTGCTGCCCATTCGTCTGCAGTAATCTGGAGGCTCGTCGTCCGTATTTTTTGACTTCTTATGCGGGATGTTCTTTGTTTTCCCGCCCCATTCAAGAACTGGGCTTTGTCTGATGATGGGCCTTACATTTCTTTGGCCAATTCCTTGGTTTCCTTTATTTCTTGCAATGTCATACTGTTATTCCTGCTGTAATAACTTGGTCCTGCTGGGCCTCTTTTGGACCAGCCGTTTATTCCTTCTCTCAGTGGCTTGGCATGGCCACTGTTTTGCCTTTACTTATGGGCTCCTATGTCCCTTTGGGCTTTCCTTCGGGCATCCTTGGCCCGTTTGCTTCTTTGGGTTTCCTCGGCCCTTTTGCTAATTCCACACTCCCATGGACTTTTTACTAACTTCATTGGGCTTCCCTGACCCAATAACCTTATTCTCATCTTTGGGGTTTATGGGCCTGCCATAAACCCCTTAGTTTCTTAGTTTGTATTATCTTGGGCCTGAAGCGGCCCTTTCTCGCTTTTCTACCTCCTACACTGCCTATGGGATGCTATTTCTTTCTTTCCGGACTTCTTTAAGCCCATTTGCCTCTTCAAGACCCATTTGTTTATTTCTTGGGCCTGTGATCTATTATTCCTGCCGCTTGGGCCTAATGGTTTTGCTGTCTACTTTGTCAATTCTTTGTTGCCCTTGTTATTGGGCTTTCTTTCTCACAAATGGCCCTCAACAACAAGTCCATCAGATTTTCTAGAAATTTTCGTTCCTAGTATCACATCTACAACACCTAAATCTTTCATGTCGAACTCACTAGTCAACATTCTCTTGGTAGCTTTAATGATATCATTATTGCTACCTATAATGAGCATATCATCAACATAGAGACACACAATGACATAGCCATTTGTAGTATCTTTAATATATACACATTTGTCACACTTGTTGATTTTAAACCCATTTGACATCATTGCATTGTAAAATTTCTCATACCATTGCTTTGGAGCTTGCTTTAATCCATAAAGAGATTTAACAAGCCTGCACACTTTCTTTTCTTGACCAGGAACAATGAACCCCTCTTGTTGTTCCATATAAATTTCCTCATTTAATTCACCATTCAAGAATGTCGTTTTTACATCCATTTGATGTATCTCTAAGTTATGCAATGCTGCAATAGCCACCAACATCCGAATGGACGTTATTCTTGTAACAGGTGAATATGTGTCAAAATAATCCATACCTTCCTTTTGTTTGTAACCCTTTACAACAAGTCTTGCCTTGTACTTGTCAATAGATCCATCAGCCTTTAATTTCCTGTTGAATATCCATTTATATCCTAGAGGCTTACAACTTGGTGGAAGATCCACTAGTTCCCATGTGTGATTTTGTAAGATGGATTCAATTTCACTATTGACAGCTTCTTTCCAGAAAAGCGCCTCAGGTGTAGAGATAACTTCCTTGAAGCTTTGAGGTTCATCTTCTAACATATAAGTTAGAAAATCTGGACCAAACGATTTTGACGTTTTAGCCCTCTTACTACGTCTAGGCTCAACCTCATTCCTCCCTCATTCCTCTCTTCCATCAACTCTTAATCATGAGAGGTACTAGACGTAGACTCAAAGTTTCTCTTAAGAGAACTTGATACTTGTGTGGATTTATAAGGAAATATTTCTTCAAAAAATACTGCATTCCTTGATTCAATAATGGTATTCACATTCATGTCAGGAACGTCAGATTTATGAATTAGAAACCGATATGCATTGCTATTATGAGCATAACCAATGAAGACACAATCCACTGATTTTGATCCTATCTTTATCCTTTTAGGAATAGGGACAGCCACATTTGCCAAACACTCCCACACCTTTAAGAATTGATAGAAAGGCTTTTTACCTTTCCATAACTCCTATGGTGTCTTTTTGGTTTTCTTTCTAGGCAATTTATTAAGAATATAATTGGCGGAAAGAATAGCTTCCCTCCACAAGTTCTGCGGTAAACCGGAACTTATCAACATTGCATTCATCATTTCTTTTAAGGTTCTATTTTTCTTTCAACAACTCCATTTTGCTGAGGTGAATAAGGTGCAGTGGTTTGATGAACAATACCATGCTGTAAACAGAACTCACCAAAAGGTGATTCATATTCCCTACCTCTATCACTACTTAGAACCTTAATCTTTTTGTTGAATTGATTCTCAACCTCATTCTTATATTGCATGAATGCCTCAATTGCCTCATCCTTGCTCCTTAGCAAGTACACATAACAGTATCCAGTGCAATCATCTATGAAAGTGATGAAATATTTCTTACCACCTCTAGTTTGTATAGATTTCATGTCACATACATCACTATGTATTAAGTCTAGAGGTTCAGTACTTCTTTCAACTGATTTAAAAGATGCTCTAGCCATCTTAGCTTCCACACAAGTTTTACATTTATGACCAAAATCAATTTCAAATTTAGGCAATAAATTTAAATTAATTAGTCTATGTAAAGTATTATAATTAACATAACCCAATCTACCATGCCATATATTAGATGACTCAAGCATGTAAACAGAAGATGCACCCTTATTATGATCAATAACAGTCATTACATTCATCTTCAATAGGCCATTACTCAAATATCCTTTGCCCACATACATTCCACTCAAACTCAAAAACCAACTTGAAACCATTCTTGCTCAACAATGAACCAGATACAAGGTTATTTTGAATTTCTGGCACATGTAGTACATCTTTCAAAGTAAGAAACAAACCCATAGTTATTTTGAGCAAATCCTTTCCAATTCCTTCAATCTTTGAGGTTGAGGAATTTCCCATGAAAATTTTTCTTCTATTACCCACAGGATTATATGTAGAAAACATTTTCTTTCCTGAACATACATGGTGAGTAGCCCCAGTGTCCACCCATCATTCCTTGGTATTTCCTCCTACCAAGTTCACTTCAAAAATCACAGCAGAAAAGTTCATGTCGGTTTAAGCCACAACAGGATTCACAACAATTTTGTTTGACATCTGTGTTCAACAAAATTAAAAAAAAATTGTCCTTAAAATCAGTTAAGTTTAAGAAATAAATGCCAAACGTTACTGTACAAAAAGAAAGTCAAGCCAACTATCACACCGAATTGCATAAAGAAGCACGCACAGAACAAACAAACTAAGTGCCTGTTCGGTTCCACATTTTCAGCTCAAAAAGCGCTTTTTGAAAAAAGCCAGTCCTAAATTTGCGTTTGGTTAAGCCCAAAACGCAACTTTTATCAAAAAGTTGCGTTTTGGGCATAGAGCAAAAACGCGGACAAATGCGAAAAATTTTATGGACCTCTAAGGGTCCATAAATGAAAACGCGCAGTGCGCGTTTTGGATGGTTACCGTTACTTCGGTAGAATTACGGAAATACCCATTCAATTAGAACATTAACTCTTTCGGAAACAGTAGATCAAGAACAGGAAAAAAAAAATTAGAACAACTCTTTCGGAAGCAGCAGATCAAGAACAGAAAAAAAGAAAAAAAAATTAGAACAACTCTTTCGGAAACAGCAGATCAAGAATAGAAAAAAAAAAAAAAATAGAGCAATAACTCTTTCGGATCAACAGCAGATCAACAACAACAACAAGAAAATTAGAACAACAGCAGATCAAGACCCTCTGGCAGATCAAAAAGACTGACGAAAAAAAAAGGGGAGGGAGAGATTTACCGACCATCCAATCTTCCCGATCATCCAATCTTCCCGATCATCCAAGAACAAGAAAAAAAAAATAGAAAAAGAAGAAGGAGAGCTGGTTCCTTCATTCGTTTTGAAGTGCTAAGAGAAGAAGAAAAAAAGAAGAAGAAGAAGAAGGAGAGCGACTGTTCTGGCCTGAAGTGCTAAGAGGAAAAAAAAAGAAGAAGAAAGAGCTGTGGAATGAATGTTTTGGATAGTGCTGGTGTGGTAGGAATAAAAGAGGAACGAAGGAAAAAACAAAAGAAAAGAGTGTGGGTACGTGGGTGGAGGAGAAAAAAAGAGGGGGAAAAAAGAAAAAAAAAAAAAAAAAAAGAAAAGAAGGGAAGGAGAGCCCATGTGTGTGTGTGTGTGGAGAGAAAAAAAATTATATCACAATATTTTTACAATAAATCTTAAGGTAGGTTATTATTAGCAATATTGGTGAGAAAAAAATAATTTTTTTAGAAAGAGAAAAAAATAATTTTAATAGTATGTTAAAATTAAAATTAGTATCAATTTTTATCACAATATTTTCACAATACTTTCATAATAAATCTTAAGTTGTAGGTTATTATTAGCTAATATTGGTGAGAAAAAAATAATTTTTTTAGAAAAAGAAAAATTGATTTAAGTATGAAACAAACTCACATAAAAAAAAATAAAATAAAATAAAAAGTATGAAATAAATTCTCTTATATATACATTGTCCTTTTTGGTCATTCATCCCTCAAAAAGCCACTTTTAACAGTTTTTACCAAACACTCAGCTTTTTCATTATGCACTTTTTAACAGCTTTTATCAAACACTCAGCTTTTTGAAACTCTACTTTTTCATTATGCACTTTTACAAAACTCCACTTTTTCATTATGCACTTTTTCAAAAAGCTGAACCAAACTCACCCTAAACAACTGAGTCTGAACAATCACATATGTAGAATAGACAATACATAGCCAATAGAGAAAAAGAGATTAAAGAGCCACGTGAATCACTATATCGTCATAAGCATATATAATATTGTATCCAACCAATATTTAAAACACCAACTTGCAGGCATAATCGTACAATAACTGAACAAATGTAAACAAACCCCAGCCAAACAAAGATTCAAGTAAGACTCCCATCCAAAAAAAAAAAAAAGATTCAAGTAAGACAAATATCTTAATATTATATAATATAATTAAAGAAGATGAATGACATTGAAAAAATCATTATCACAAGCACAGTCAAACACGTAATCAACTTTTGAAGATCACAAATTAATTTATAATATAAACAAGTAGGTATTCACGCCAAACGATAAACACAAACCCAGTTTTCAAGTTTTGCCTAATATATAAACAATTGCCGATTTACGTATTTCAACGATCACAGAATTCCTTTTACCGTAAATCACAGAATTCCTTTTACAGTAAATCACAAGAGTAAATAAAATCTACTTTAAGATTGTTGGATATATATCAACAATTTACTAATATGATAAAGTAAAAGGAATAATACATCGATTTAAAATTAAATAATAACACAAATTAATATAATAGGCAAAAATAATAAATAAATACTGAATATAAATAATAAGAAATCTGCAAATAATTGAAGACTCACAGATCAGATGCTTGAAATGATGAATAATGAGATCAAGTTTTGTATTTTACACAATCTCCTTAAAGCAGATTTCGTCTCTCACACTTTCACTGTGGTGCTTTGAAACTCATGGACGTCTGTCTCCCGGGATAAAATGATCAAACAGCATGAAGATGAAGCACTCAAGGTCGTGCTTTTTGAACTACTCAATGCCTCTTTCTCTCTCTTTGACACAAAATGAATGAACAAAAATCTCACTGGGAGAGTTTTTTCTGAAAAATTCTTTTTTCATGAATGAGGGACAATGAAACTATATGTAACTTCAAACTGAAACACTGTTTCAGAGATTACTGCTCTGCACATACTCTGACTCAATAATAAAATAATAAAATATTATTATTAATTGGATAAATGGGCCTAGTTCACACATGCCTAAAGCTCAACCCACTATCCAGCCCAAAGCTCATATTTTCTATTATTTCCAATGTGGGACTCAAGGATTTTCACCACTTATAATAACATCTTTAAGTGAATATAGAACACATCAATTTCTTATTCACTCCATGCTATTTTTCCAACATAATTCTCATTAATTCTCATTAATTTTCTTAGTTTTTATGATCATTTTGTTTGAATAAAATGCTTGTTTGAATAAAATGCTTGTTTGTATGAGTAGTATTATTATGATTATGTATTGATTTTGACGCAGGTGGAAAGTTGCAAAAGGCAAAATATGTTTCCTTAAAAAAATAAAAAAATAAAATAAAATAAAAAAATAAAAAAACTTAAATTCACAAGGGTTCTAGAATTTTAGGATAGTTTCTCTTGTAGGTCAAAGAGGTAAACTTGTAGCCATCATTTTTCTTTGGGCTAATATCAAGTTTGGGCCTTAACTCCCAAAAAACAAATCCAAGTTTAGGAAGGCTGACACTCCAACAGGTGAAATATGGTTAAACTCAATATATAAAAAATAAAAAACCCCAACAAAGGGGATTTTATTAGTGGATCATCTCAAAGGCTTGTTAGTTCTTTTTTCTTAGTTTGATGTTTGATTATTGTTTATTTAAACTCTTGATTTGTACTTTAAAAATCATTTTATGAATACCACTATATTTATGCTAATTATTATCTATTATTACTCTTAAGTTAATTTTAAATATGTTTTCAAACATTTTGATAGTTATTGCTTGTTTACTGAGTTTTAAATTATACCTAGAGTTATATAAAATATTTCTAAAAATAAATTTCAGAATAAGAAGAAGATAAAGAAAACAAGGAATGAAGATCAAATTAAAGAAGAAATAAGAAATAGTCAATTTAACAGCAAGTCTTCTGCTTATTCTAACTTTCATCTTTAAAAAAAGAAAAAGAAAAAAAAAAAGTATTCTGCATAAAGCTACTGTCGTTTTAGTACCAGCCTTGTAACACTGTTTGGCAACACGTGATGTGCACATGTCTTACCAATACGGCTGTCTTGTTTCTATTGGTTAGCTTATGTTTAGGCAGGCAGTTAGTTTTCTGTTAAAGCTTCTCATATATAGAATAGGGGTTTATGTAATTAGTTAATTAATAGGATATTCAGTTTTATATCTTCTTGTTTTTGATAAAACAAACGTTAATTAGTTAAGTAATTGTCATGTCCTAGTCATGTCGTGTCTTAATTTTTCGAAAGATGTATTGACATCATGTCCCATGTCAAATTTTCATTGCTTTTTAAATATTAATACTAAATGTGTGTTTAGATATCGCTTATTTTACTGAAAATTAAAAATAATAATAAAATTACTATTTACGTGTGAGTTACTATTCATTTGCCTTAATGCATTGGTAAAAAAAAAAAACAAACAAACAAACAAAACAACGCTGACGCACATCAACGCTATGCAAACACTACTTAACCAACGATTTCTGAGTTTAAGGAATCTACTGGTTTTTGGTCAAGAAATTGCTTTTTTGCAATGGGAAAGCACAGGGAATTCCTCTATTGGGATTGAGTTAAGTAAATAATAACAAATGCAGGTGTCGTCGTTTTATTCGAAAACAAAAGCAAAAAAACAAAGGAAAAACAAGAAATGAGAGGTCCTACGATCCTCTTCCACACACACGAAAATAGTCTCAAGTGAGGGATCCCAGCTTGTACGTGTAGCATTTCACAGTTGAAGTAGTGAACGAAGAAAAAAAAAACAAAAATGACAAAACTTTCTATGTACAAACGTGACACCATCTTTTTTTTTTTCTTCACAAGATTAACTATGAGAGAAACTAATAGATTTTGATTCAGCTTGCCGAGATAGAATTCACTGGCCAGTTGGGTTGACTCCAACCGTTTTAAGGGTCTCTGCAGTTCGAGGTCTGCCACTTTCAAGCAAGAATTTTCGTTAGTATATGCATGCATGCTAAAAATATTATCTAAAACCTTTACAAACTAATGCGTTACCATTTTTTAATAAATATATATTATTGAAATGACACCAATCACATTTATTAATATTTACATCCTTAATTTGTAAGAGTTATATAATAAAATTTATAGTAATTTTAGTGTTTTCCAAAGGAAAAAAAAAGTGTAAAGAGGAGTTAAATGGAGAAAGAAAACAGACCGAGCATATGGGTCGGCGCGGGTGGGATCAGGGAGGACAGGTTTGCGATCCTGAATGTGAGCCACCTTCCTGAGGAAAGATTTATTCAGGAACTTATCGGAATTGTTGATAATAACTTCCGGATCCTCTATCTCCGGCAAGGATACCCTCCTCTTCTTGTTGACGCGAACCGTTGGGGAATGCATGAGCTGCTGCTTCACCGTATGAATCCCTATAATCACACCTGCCCCAACCATTCCCAGCAGCACATACAATGGGGCTAACTCAAACTTCAAACCCAGCCTGCAGAGAATACCCACATAGATGCCTTCATGATCTTATTGTATTAAAAAATCTACACCTCCAAACACTTTGTGCATGGGAAGGTGTCAATTCAATTATAAGACTTTTGATAATAAGATTATGATTATTACTAGACTCATTACACACACTTTGCACGTATAATAATGTTCTTTATTTATTTTTGGTTTAGTGTTATAACATTTAAAAGTAATATATAAATAAACATGTGTATTTAAAAATAAATAAATAAAATAAAATAAAGATAAGGTAAGGTAACCTTAGGTAAGGTGGAATAATGTTTAAACATTAGATAAAGATAATGTCCTAAGTTTTAGGCTGAGTGTAGAAAATAAAAGAAAAAACCTAAAACTTAAGAATAGTAATTACTCTTTTAATTAGTTTGTGTTTTTTAATTTAAAATTATTTAACTAAAAGATAGGGGTATTTTAGGAAAAAGTATTTTGTATCAAATGATATTACGTCATCCATATCAAAATCCAATAAACAAAAGACATATGTGCAAAAATAACTAACCACTAACACGTCTTTCAATTGTTAGTAGATTAGTTATTTTTTTACTAACATATCTCACACTTATTGGATTTTGATACCGCTTATATGGTATTATTTGATACTAAATATCTTCTTATATTTTAAATAATTTAAGGATTTGTATGAGGGTATTTTAGTACGCATTTTTTTGGGTCTAGTGTCGTAATTTTTTTTCTTCTTCTTATTTTGGATAAGTTTGTTTTTAAGACATGAATTAGTTGGAGAGTGTCCTATTTTGTAAGCATTTTAAATAGAGTTAGAGATATATTTTTACTAGGTTGCTTTCAAGTTTTTTTTTTTTTTTTTGCTAAACATAAGATTTAAGAGTATTTTTTAAACCACATAAAAGTACAGTCAAAAGAAAAGAATCTTCTTATAAATAGTATAGATAAATAAGGAATTCTATAATTATTATCTCCCAAGGAATTCATAAAATGTGATGTTAGTGTTATTAAAAATTCATTTTATAAACTTACAAAGTGGTTTGTCAATTTCTAAACACAATTAAGAAATAGACATTACTAAAGATATTACAAAACTTAAGGGATAATTACATTAACTAACATGTTTGTGTATCATTGATCATTTTGTAGTAACATTTATAGTACATTTGGCATTATCCTTTATATAAGAGAGAATTAAGAATCTAAGATATATAGTGGTTGGTAACATTTGTAACATTAATTGTTACTCAAGGAAATATGCCATCCAAAAGATAAATATGCAATGTACCTCCTGCAAAATGCAATTACAAAAATAATCCGACTAACCTGGAACTTAAGCTATTATCTGCATGAGCAGCATCAACAGTTGGTGCAAATTTGGGAGCGGTTGATGTTGCAAACGATCGGTTTCCTCCTAGTTGTCGGATTAGCATTGATTTCCAGTAGCTCTACATTATATATATGACTCACATTATAAGCATAAAAAAATGAACCATACGAAAGAAAAAGAAGAAGAAAAATGAGAGTTAAGCACTTACATTTCCCCTGAAAGCCATTGCCATTTATTTATTATTATTATTTTTTGTTCCAATCAGATTGATTTTTTTGAGAGGAATGGATCAGGTTCAGTTTCTAGGGGTTGATTTATAGGGAGCAAGAAAGAAGGTTGAAGAGCCATGTGGCTAATGTTGTGGCATGGTGACAGAAATAGGAGCTTGGTGACCTCAGAGGGACACGTTTCATGCATGCACATTTTGTAGGAACTGAAATTGTAGAACCCTTCGTCAACCTTTGAATCTCTGCATGGCCACTCTTTTGACGGAACTACAGGGTAAACCATATAAATAACCCCCAAATATTTTCACGTTCTCCCAATTCTTTAAATTTAGGTTGCAAATTTTCAGCACACATATATATCTATATCTATATCTACGTCTGTACTACTATTTAAGAGTTTTTTCCCGACTGGGATTCTTAATTTAGATATCTAAAATACCCTCAAATTCATCTATTTGTATAGTTTAAATAATAAGGTTAGATATGTAAAATTAATAATTTAAAAACTACAAATTTTTAGCTAAAATTTTTTTTTTTAAGTTTTTTCTCCCACCTCCAAATTTCTCTTTCAGGTTAGTTGTTAAGTACTAATTCAACTTCTTCTTTTTGAAAAAATAAATAAAACTTTTTTTTTTCTTCCACATATGTGCTTTTTTTTTTTTTTTTTTTCTAATTGCCAAAAATGAAATGGCCCAAGTTTTTACACTAAACTATTTTTTCCACATCCACATTTCTCTCTCACATTAGTAGTCAAGTACTAATACAACTTCCTTTTTATAAAAAAAAAAAAAAAAAAAAAATAATAATAATAATAAATATAATAATAAAAAAAACTGTTTTTTTCCCCCACAAAAGTTCTCTCTCTCTCTCTCTTTTTTTTTTTTTTTTTTTTTTTTTTTTTTTTTTTTTTGCTAATTGCCAAAATGAAATTGTTTGAAACTTTTTATCACTAAACGATTTAACAAATTTTAAAAACTGAAAACATCTTTTGTTTTCCTAAAAATTCGTATATATTATCTCTATTTAGATATATCCCACACACTTTTTACATATCTTTTCGATTTCTTTGCACATACTTTTAGACTGCCTCAACTTTTTACTCACCTCATCACCATCTCAAATTTTAGAAAGGTATTGTTGAAATTATTAATTTGTTAGTTTGTGGTTTTTTGCTTCCGTAATTTTTTTCAAGTCACACTCTGTTTTAAAAAAATTTCTTCTTCTTTATCTCTTTCTCAAGTCTATTTTCACAGTTCCTTTGATCTCCACAATTTTTTTCCTCACTTCAACATTGTCTTTCTTTTCAAAGAAATATGTTTCTTATAACAAAAGTAAAGATGAGATTGTGAGGATTTTGGGTACGTCTGGGCAAGTCGTTATCTTCTTTTTCTTTTTCTATTTCATTGTTGTTGTTGTTGTTATTATTATTATATTTCATTTTATTAGTTCATTTGGTTCTAAAATCAAATGTTGTAGAGAAATCATTACCACCAATGTGACTATGTTTATATTTAAATACATCTTGATTTGGTTTGGTGTATTCGTTTCTTTCATTTTCAAGAGCTAAGTCTATACACCTTTAAGTAGCATGATGAAATTTATGTAAAAAACAATGTCATGAGTAAAACGTGTAAACCCAAAAAATTATTTTTAAAAAAAAGCCTCATGTGATGAGGCTAGTTACTATTTATTGAGTTTCTCATGTTTGGGGTCCTAATTTTGGATGCTTGAGGGCACATTTGGTAAGAGTATTTAACTATAGTTTTTTGTTTTGCAATCCATAAAATAGTGGGTCCCACATTTGAATTTATTGTTTGGCTAATAATTTCTAAATACAGTTTTCAAAAAACTATATCCTATTTTCCAGATTTAAAATAGGATTTTGAAAACATCTAAGGGGGTGTTTTCAAGATACAAAAAATGTTTTTAATGACATAGTTGTAAATAAATTGAAAACAGTGGACTCCACATATTTGTTCAAACTCTTTTATATCTTAAATTAAGGAGGTTATCTTTATCACAAAAAGAATTCCTACACTTCAAATTTGAAACTTATCATAAAAAAAAATAATAAAAAAAAAATACATGATGAACTATATTCCCTTATCATTATCCACACACAAAAAAAAGTAATTTACAGATTCTACACGTTACTTTTTGTAAATATATATAAATAAATATATATATATATATATATATATTAATATCAAAATTAGAAATGGTTTCCCAAAAAATTATTTTTTGTTTTTAGTATTTTGAAAATTGTTCTTAAAAGTGGGAACCAAACATGTATAATATAAAAATTATTATATGAAAACTAGTTCAAGTTCAATTTTTTTGAAATTGTTTTTATACTATTTTGAAAACAAAAACAAAAACCCTCCTACCAATCAAGCCCTAAAATACCCTCAAAT
This sequence comes from Quercus lobata, assembly GCF_001633185.2. NCBI lineage: Eukaryota > Viridiplantae > Streptophyta > Magnoliopsida > Fagales > Fagaceae > Quercus > Quercus lobata. Next base: position 149,670 of record NW_022154719.1, read on the forward strand.
TCACATATTTGAAAAGATAAATAATAAGGTTAGAGATGTAAAATTACTAATCTAAGAAATCCTAAATTTTCGTGTTAGTGTGTTCATATTTTGAAACTAGCCTCTAACGCTCCTGATTGTATTAATAGCCTACAAATGTATAATATTAGTGGACAAACATTTAAACTTCAAATTGAGATTAATTAAAAATCATAACACTAAACCCAAAAAAAAACCCCATTGAATGCATGAAACGCGCATGATAAGACTAGTGTTAATATATTGAAGTCCCAAATTAATGATTTGCAAACCTCAACTTTTATCAATATATATTTTACTAGAAGGCAAAAACCTATATGCTTGGATTTGTTTTTCCCAAAGATATGCTTTTATTCCTAAACAGTGTAGAAGTGCAAAATATTATCATCATATGTCAATAAATTAAAAATGTTAAGTTTTAAATATCAAAATTTAGTGGAATATGTTTGAACATTCCTGTTATTTTAACTGTTTTGTGCAACTATAGATGAACCCTCAAAAAAGAAAATATTAGATCAACTTTTTTAAAAAAAAAAATTTGATGATCAAAATAATGGTGTTGTTTATCTTGCCACTTACACTCTTGTTGGAGAAAATGGACATTTGCCCCTTTCGCCAAAACTTTTCAGCAAAATGCCACATATCTAAAGCTATTTATGGAAATGCCCCTATTTTGAAACACAATTTTTGGACAATCGAGTTATAGCGAACTAAAAAAAAAAAAAATTAAAAATTAAAAATTAAAAATTAAAAATTTCTGGAACTCGAGTTCCTTGAAAAAAATTCGAGTTTTACATTTCAAACTCAATTTTTTAAAAATCGAGTTTCAATACAGGAGCATTTTCCTAATTAGTTTCAGATATGGGGCATTTTGCTGAAAAGTTTGTGAGAAAGGGGTAAAAGCCAATTTTGGCCCACTCTTGTAGGCTTTTTTTTTTTTCAATTGTGGTGAAGTTCATCTTTGTGAGCTCCTGAGTAGTCATGATGGAATGTGAAATGAGGAAATTTCTAGTGCAAATGTTTTTATGATTACTCAAACCAATAGAATTTTTTGTCCTATCAAGGGTCTTAAATTTAAGTATGAATTTCAAATTTATGCGCTTGCTTAACAGGAAGTCTGCCAAACAATAGGATGATTAAATAAAGATTGATCAAACACAATAGTAAAAACAAAAATGGTTTTAAAAAGCCAATAAAATGCCAAAAAATGCAACTGTAAGTAAAAATTAAAGTGAAGATTCAAGGTTTATTACAACCTCTCACAACATATTTGGTTGACAAGCTGCCATCATTGTTATAAATTCAAACAAAGCTTGGATTGTGCATCCATACTTGCAGATTAGAATCCTGACATTGAGATTAATAAAAGGTGAATTTTGTATCCTCTTTAAGATCTCAACTACTTCAAGTCCTTTGTTTCACCGGCATGAATCCTGGCATCAACACTCAAAATGAAAAACTAAGGTCGTCAACATAATTTCGTCTAATTTGACAATAAGATCCGTAAAGCTAATCACTCGCCAAATACAATTATTCCTACAAATCATAACCATTTGAGCCAAAAATCAAAACTAAAAATCATTCACTTATAGAGAAGGAGGAAACAGGAATGAAACAAAATTCCACACCTACATAATTAATGCAATATAGAAAGAGAAGTAAAGACAAACCAACTCTTAAGAACAAAACATGCAAGAGAGTGTTAACAAAGGTTTGAGACTTGAACGGACTCCCAAAGAACCAAAAGAGAAGAACGTGGAGCTTAATTAAGGTACTAACGTAGCATTTATCCCAATACTTAGGTTCCACTTTCTGCCAAGTGCCAATAGAAGCACCAAATTGATACCCAAGTGAAAGCCTTGACAGTTGATACAGTAGCTTTGAAAAGTAACATAGGAAACCAAAAGTCCTAAAAAGTGTCTGTTTCAATAGTTTATACCAATTGACTACCAAAGAGAAATATATACAAAAAAGGAGCAAAAAAGGACACTAGAGAATGGTGTTGGGAAATTTAAACCTCGGTTGATAGAATTAACAAATTTTAAACTCAAATTGTTAATTAGATTTATTATGAATAAACCTTGTTAAAACAAACAAACATCAATATCATGCACAGCGAAATAGTAAATAAGACAAGATATGATGACTCAAGAAAACCAATGAAACAAACTAGTTTTACAATAAAAAATCTGGGGAGAAACCTTCCCGAAAAGCAATTCACTATAGTAAAGAGAAGTTTCAGATCTAGTATAAAACCTTTGTCTCTAGACTCTACAATCCTAGTAGATAAACTTACAGCAGAAACTTTCTACCACTTCAAAACCTATGAACTCTTCAAAATATGAACGCCACCCTTTTGCACAAATCCCAGTACATAACTAACCAATGATGCACGAATCCTAGTACGTGACTAACTCCAGCAACTTGAAGAAGGTTGTTGACTGCAAAGTTCTTCACTTCATCAACAATAAAAATCAAGAAGTACTTGGTTACAAAACCTTAAGGTGCAAAAGACACAGTAACTTTTTGTAGAGAGAATAAGGCACTAGGTCACTCAATGCATGTGTTCTCCATGTATAACGGCTTTTAAAATAAGCCTTATATATGTCTAGAGTTGTGAGAAAAGAAACCTTACACATACATGTTAGCATGAGCCAAAAATCAAATCTAGAAATTCTAATTTCGTAGATCTCAACAGATTCAACTTCTGTCGAGCTTCTGTACATGTCGAGATTCGTTCTTAAGTCTCGATAAATACTGTTTCTATCGAGGTATTTGTCGAGTTTTAATGAATAGCTTTTCTTCACTTGTTTCTTGGTCCAATCTTCATGACTTTAATACTTGGCTTGAACAACATGTTTCTTAAAGTACTATACCCATCCTAAATCTACCCAATTACAAGTAAAGTGCATTTTGTCAAAGAATTAGCCAATTACATAAAATATGTCCCTAACAAATGGTATTGGTTTAATAGAAGTATAGACTAAACAACTCTAGAACCCCATATGGCTATTTAAATAAGCCAAAAGATTTCAAGAATGTAATTGCAGGAAAAGGCTTTCCTCATATAAACCATAACAGTGTCAATTTTACCAAAAACACGTCTTATTTGTACAGCCATAACCTGGTTACTACTCACATTTTCTCATTTAGCATTACCCATACTAAAAAGTACAAATGACAATGAAAATCTTAATAATATGCAACCCACAAATACAAAAATAAAATCAATTTAATCCCCCTTAAAATTAATATAACTTAAGGAAAACCCGAAAATTAAATTTTTTTTTTTTTAAATCACTAACCATTTTGTAAGATTGCCAGCAACTATAATCAGGTAGGATTGGATCTTTTAGGATTTTCCCTGGCTTCAACAAATAAAGAGGAAAATGGGTAAGGATGAAAATCTCTTAATTGATAGCAAACCCCATTTGAAGAGAATAGGAAAATATATCAGTACCACTGATTTGAGAAAACAAAGACAAAGCGGTGCGGGTGAGGTGGGAAAAACAGTTATATAAAGGGAATTAAATGAATAGTGAAGAAAACCTTGTGCGATGGTATTGGTTAGGGTGAAATAGAAGCAATTTGATGAAACTGACAATGCGTTTGAAATTGAATTTCAATTTGTAAACTACCAGAAAGTGGTCACATTTTGTAGGTCATGCTTTATGTGGGAGTTTAAGATGTATTTTTATTGGGTTGTCTTCCAATTTTGTCTCTATTTAAACTTTTTTTTTTTTTTTTTTTTTTTTTTAAGAATACTAAGTATTTTAACACACACACACACACACAAGGGAAGAGGGGAGAAGGTTTTAAAGAAACTAACAGTGGTGTATATCCAAAAGGGCCTTTTGTCTCAGTTTAAACTTTAAACGTAAGGTATAGGTATATTTTTGAACTACCAAAATGTCTATCCAAACAGAAAGCCCCTTAATGAAATTGAAAAATAAAATAAAATAAATAAACAAACACAAACAGGGTAAGTCACAATTTCAATGCAAGTAGTATGAAATAAACATTGCCCTTTTATTCATTCTTATAAAATCTCAAAATACAAATTTAGTACCTTACATTCTTCTTACAATTAATTTCATTACAGTGTAATCACTAAAAAAAAATAGAAATGATTATACATGTCATTATTTATTGTTATACGTGTCATTTCGAGCCTCCCCACATTGTGGACATGGTTACTTAACTTAATAAAGGCAACATCAAGTGACGACCTTGAAATGGTCATAGTAATTAATTTACCCTAAACAACATCAAATCATCATAAGGTAATATGGTCAAAATTGATAAGAACTACTCCTATTTGAAGTTTTCTGAGTATGTGAAAGGCCGTATTTCCTTAGTCAAGCAAAATATGTTTTTGCTTGGTTATGTCTACTATCTGTTGCCACTTAACTTAAATCACTCATTTTTACCAAAGGGAACTTTGAAGTGTGAAGAATGCAATGAAACAAAATTGTATCCAAAAAGTGTGTCTTAGTGTCTGTTTGGATTTTTATTTAGGGCAAATATTAGTGCACACCGATCATTGCAATCACGTTTTCAGTTCAAAATGTTTTGAATTGGAATCATTTAAAGTCACGATTTCAATGCAAGTGATATGAAATAAACATTTCCCTCTTATTCATTCTTATAAAATCTTAATTCAAATTTAGTACCGTACATTCTTCTATTAATTAGTTTTTTTGAAGGCGAAATGAAAGTTCATTCATTGATTAAAGCGATGAGAATTGAAATGCAGGGCCTCAAGGGTTGGTGGTGGAGATTCTTCCAACCAAACTAGTTCATCATCTACATTGCTAGCAAATTTAGCTATAGAGTGGGCCACTAAGTTTGCACTATGCTTAACAAAGTTGACAGAAAAGCTTCGGAAGCCTACTGCAATACAATGAATGTCCTCATAAATATGACCCAATCGTGATCTATTGGATCTTATAGATGTTATGGACTTCATCACGCTCATGTTGTCCCCTTCTAGCAACAAGTCTGTGAAACTTGCATCCACAACAAACTCCAATACTTTTTGGCACGCTAGCACCTCAGCTTCCTCACTATCTTGCATCAATGGTCCTTTGGCCACTAGAGACACCATGACTTCTCCCCTTTTATTGCGCACAACCACCCCAATTCCTGATGCGTTTATTTCTGCAAAGACAACAACATCAACATTCACTTTGTAAATTAATCCCACTGGTGGCTCCCACAACTGCACTGAACCGAGATGGGTAGAGATAGCCAACTGCCCTTGTGCTTCCTTATACTCCTCCAACAAGTTCGCAACTCGTTGAACAAGCTGAGATGGATCTTGCAAAATGCCT